>NW_006441386.1:8375483-8394147 GCF_000325575.1 Pteropus alecto
CTTGCCCTGTCTTCATAGCACTTACTTCAGCTTGCAAACTATTCTCACATGTCGCTATTAATTGATGCCCATATCTCTGCCACACTACAAGCTCTAGGAAGGCAGGGGCCTTGTTTGTGCCTGGCTCACAGTAGGTGGGCAATAGTATGGATCCACTGACTGACTGGGGATCTGACTCTTGTGACATCACAGTTCTCCTAGAGCCTGCTGGCCCACAGGCATCCAATTGTGGGAAATGGCAGAAGATGGGGGAGCCCTTCACTGGTCCATGAAAATTGCTACATGTGCCCATTTTACAAATGGAAAAACCAACTCAGAAAAGGAAGGGGAATGTACGGAAGCTGTATCTGCTGAGAACCTGTGCGCTCAGCCCACTCACTGTATTACTGTCCCATGGATTTGGACGCTGAGCCCTTGCCTGAACTGTGCTGCTGGTGGGCAGCAGAGCCCCGACTGGGAAATGGAGGAGCTAGCCATGACCAGCTCCCCACCCTAGGCTCCATATCCAGACCCCCGTCTTTCCATCGGCTGCCACCTGCCTCCCACCCTAGTCCTGTCTAAGAGGTCAGACGAGGCTTCTCTGGTTCCACTGGCCCAGCCGAGATCAGGACACAGTGAGTGAGACACTGGGAAGTGTGTGCACGGTGACCCCGCTAACCCAAGCACAGCCTAGTCTGACTCAGGATGTGAAAGAAGCAATACAGGCGTTCAAGACAAACTCGGGGCTTTATAGCTGCTGTATTTCTTGTTGATTCCAAAGCATCTCTGCCCATCTGTGAATGTTGAGCAAGTCCCCCTTCTCTGAGCCCCCTGTAAAGTCTGGGCTGCAACAACCCAAAGGTCCTTTCCTACCCTGAAAGTATTCAAGTGCAATTTGGAGTCTCCATCTGGTGTTTCGCACCTCACCAGCCCTGGGATTTTTTCCAAGGCGGCCTAATTCTAAGGACTTCCGCCCTCTGCATTTGTTGCCTCTGACCAACAGATCTTGGGGCTTCCCTCACTGTCATTTGGCAAATTCAAGGACATATATTCTCCTGGGGATTGTTATTCACTCAACAAATAGCCTCGAAATCTTGATCCTCCCACTCTCTAGTCCCTCCCATCTCCATGTCCAGGGAGTTCTTTCTCCACAGTGATCCTGCCTGCCCTGCCCGCTGCTCTCCTCCCACCCTGTCCAGCCCCCATCACCTCCTTCCCAGACAGCAAAAATGGCCCCTAGTTGGTGCCTCAGCTTCCACTCCCACCCGCAGTGTTCGGACTCCACACAGAAGCTCTAGTGATGTTTTCAAAGCACAAATTTCCTCCAGAACCCTGCCTAGCTTCTCTCCAATCTTAAGACAAAATCCAAATCCTTAGTATGCCCCCGTGGACTTCTAAGATCCGGCAGCTGTCCACCTTGGCTGCCTCCCAGCTCGCCCCTCCCCCAACCCCACTCAGAACTCCAGCAGAGCTCCTTCCCATGTTAGGGCTTGTCATCTGCTATTCTCTCTGCCTGAGACACCCACTAACTCTAGTGCAGCCCCCAGGGCTCTCCAGAAGTGCCACCTTTCCTGACAGGCCCTCCTTGAACAGCCCACTCTCGGTTCTACCCACTCCACTGTAGGCTCGGCCCCCTCTATTTACAATGTCATAGTACTGTGACTTCTCGTCCAAACACTTATCACCCTTATAATTATACACCCATCAGACAACCATTTATCTGATGTCTGTCTCCTCCACTAAGCTGCTGGCTACACCCCAGGCCTAGCTCAGGGTGGGGCATATCATATGCACTCAATAAAGATTGGTGGAATGAGTGAAACAATCAATGAATAGTGTGTGCCAGATGGAGTCCCGGGCTGGGAACTGCAATGCTAACCAAGACACAGTGGCTCCCTAGAGCAGCTCAGGGTGTCTGGCTGGGGGGCATCCATGGAAACCGATGGCTGCAGGGAAGGTGGCAGGACATGGCTACTTCTACCAGGAGGGACCAGGAGAAGCTTCCCACCTCTGGGGGTGGGGTGGGGGTGAGGTCCTTGGGATGAAGAGGCAGCCAGCACCAGGAGGCCATTTGGCATGAAATTGAAATTTGATGGGTTTGGGGAACAGAGCGCTTTGACAGGCAGCCAGGACACAGACAAGGGCTAGTCTGGGAAAGCCTCGAATGCAGGCAGAGTGTGGACTAGGTCTGTGGACACTGCACTGGCCAGGGCTCTCCAGGCTTTCTGAAGCATGCTCCAGATCAGTAAACTATTTTGTAGCCACAATATATGCAAATTAATTTATACATGTATACATACATGTATTATTTGTTGTCTTCACATATATTAAAAATCAGTAGAGCTTAATTTCACTCTTATTTCATAGATTAAAAAATAAACAGAAGAGTTCATGTGGTTTTTCCACCTTCAACAGACATCCTTGTGGACTCACTATGATACCTCCCCTCCCGGCCATGGTGAGGCTACCCAAGGGAACGTCACGATCAGATTGGCTTTTAAGAAAGACCCTCATCTGTGGCTGCATGGTGGCAAGATGGGAAGGGAGAGATGGGAATCAGGAAGTGAGTCAGGTGGCTGCTGGTCAAAAAAGAGGGTCAGGGCAGGGATGAATGGCCTCACTTTGCAAGGGGGAAACTGAGGCCAAGGAGGAGCTCTAGGTCAGACTATAGTTTATAAAGTGGCAGAGGTTCAATGGGACCAGGTCTCTTTATGGGGCCAGCATGTTCTCATCTGCGAAACAATGCACAGAAGCTGCCCCTTGACCCTGAGAGGTCGAAGGAGGCCCCTGGGACCCTCCATGAAGTCAGGAGGTCCACCAAGGGGCCCAACTGAAGTCCTACGGCTGCTCAGTAACTGTCCTAGAACAGGTAAAGATATGTCCTGTGTGTCCGCAAAGGTGCCCCTGGGCTCACACAGACAAGGGCATTTGAAGGAAGGGATCCCAGGAGGGGTGAGGTGCCCGTCACTGGAGGTCTGTAAGCAGAGTCTATGGCTCTTTGGCTCCCAAAGAAAATGTCCCTAAAGCATAATGAAGTACTTCGGTGGGCACTAGGACAGGGGACAACCCTGCCAGCCCAGAGACTTCACATAGGGCAGCAGGCACCCCCTCCCTCCCTGGACACTTCAACTCACAGGCCTCTGCTCCTACCCTGGCCCCACTTTCTCGCCAGGGACCACCATTAGGAGGACCAGACTGGAAGGTTCCGAGACAGGCTGGAGACTCAACAGGAAACGGGAGTGGGGGTTTCAGAGAGGGAGGCAGTAGATTATTAATCTCTTGATTAATAGCAGTGGGCCAGCAGGAAGGGAAGGGCCTGTCTCCTTGCAGTTCTGAGGCCGTAGGCAGGGGTCTCCAGCCTCTGGCCTTCCCAGAATCCCCACTAGTCATCCCTAAATGCCAGGGGGAAAGTGCAACGGTGGGTAGTGTCTTCTGCCCAGGCCTCCCCTTTCACTCAGGCCCAGGACCGCAGTCCACTTGGAGGGCCAGGTGGAAGGAGGTGGTCACAGCCCAGACAAGCTCCCACTGCCAGGGCAGGCAGCCCTGGAAAGCTTGACCCACGCAGGCCAGCTAAGGAGGAGGGGCAGGAAAGAAGGCCACATTTTGAGAAAGTACTAAGTCCAGGACTTTATGTGGCCTTTCAGGCAGCAGGCAACCCAACAAGAGGCAGGGGAGGGGGTGCAGCTGGCAGGGGGCCGTCTGGCAGAGAGGAATGAAGGAGGCAGATTAAGCCCAGGAGAGTTCCGGCAAACCCCTCTGCTCAGCACATCTGGAAAAGGTTGGCTCTAACACCATCAAAGAGCTCTGAGGGGCCAGGAGGCAGCTGAGGGCAAGGGAAGCGGGTGAGGGAAACTTAACCCTGGAGGCTCTGGGGCTGGTCCTTCTGAATCTGTCAGGCCCTGCAGCCTGGCCCACCCCCTTCCACAGCAGAACAGGGGCTCAGGAGGGCGGGAGGGCATGTCAACAACGCCTGACATCCCGCTGCAGCAAACGAGACATAGCAGCTGTGTTCTTTCCACTCCAGAGCAAGGGGCTTATCCCTGTTTCCCGAAAGAGAAACTAAGGCACAGAGAGGGGAAGCATGACTTGTCCTTGCTGCCTTCCTTCGGTCTCGAGCTGGGTCTGAGGGCCCCTCACAGGGAAGTCCCCAGGTCCAGGCCTCTCACTAAAGTGCTGGCTGGAAAAGCCATCAGGGAGGGTACTGGCCCAGGGCACCATAGGGACTCCTTCTTGGGACCCCTGCCTGGCCCTACAGGCTGTTTCCTCTCCCCCACCAGAACTCTCTTCCTCATGAAATCCCCTCATCACCTAGATCTCCGCTCCACTGTGGCTCCCCCAGGGAAACCAGAACCAGTTCTCTCAGAGGGGACACGCCCCCATTGCTGTGCATCAGACTGATATGCCCTCCCAAGCTCTGTGAGGGAGGGGCCGTGTTCTTTTTGCACACTAGTGCTTAGCACTTGGGTGCTCAATAAGGACTGAACAAATGACTAAACAGACCAAATACATGATCCGAGAAACCTGAGGCAAGACCAGGGTTCCCAGAGGCCAGACGAGGCTCAGCGGGAACCCCTCACCCTCTCTCTGCCAGTTATCTACTGACTGGACATCTGGCACAGTCCTATGGGCTTCATGCTGGTCCGTAAACATTAGTTATGGGTGCTATCCTCATCCCCACCTCCCTCCCCACACACACTCACGAACAAACACTATGAAAATCCAATATAAAAAAAAAAAATCACAGACTGGGAAAATCCACACAGGACACAGTTGCATTACTTTTTTTTTTTTTTTTTCCATTTAACGAGCAGATGGATGCATTCCTTTAATGAACATTGTTGAGCACCTTAATGTGCCGGACCCTATAGTAAGCCCTGGGAGTAATGGGATAAAGCATCATGGTCCTGCCTTCCAGGCACTCCTGAGTTGGTGGAAAGAGGCAGCCCCCAAATCAGACCATCTTAGTGTCACGTGGGTGGACCTGCATGGGTGATGGGCGCCCCTGATCTCAGCCTTCCCACTACTGCTGCTCTGTCAAGTCTTCCTCCCACTCTGGCTCTGCATCTACCCGCTCTGGGCTTCTCCACACTTCGCTCCTACAGTCAGCCTGTGCCCAGCTGCACCAACTCTTCTCTCTATCTTGGATCATTCTTGGCAGTTTAAAAACATGCTTCTGTATCTCCTGTCTCAAAAACGACCATCTAAACAAAAACCTCCATTAACCTCATGCTGCCCTCAGCTTCCAAGCCCCATTTCGTTTTATGCTTCCTTCACAGCAAAACTTCTTGAAAGAGTTTTCTAGTCTCTCAGTCTTTATCTACTCACTTCTCATTTTTCTCCTCCACTCATGCCATCTCTACGTTCATCTCCTCCACTCCCCAAAACTGCATTTGCTAGGGTCCCAGGAACCCCACATTGCCAAATCCAATGGTCAATCTTTGACCCTCATCCTGCCAGCCCCCCAGAAACATTGGGAAGCTCACGATCTCCTTCTCTCCCTTTTTCCCTCCCTCCATCCCTCTCTCCTTCCCTTCATCCTTCCCAAAACTCACTTCCCAGAATACAGGGTTCTCTTGATGCTCCTCCTGCCCTGGCTGCTCCTTCTCACCTCCTTAGCTGACCCTCCTCCTTAGCCCCACCTTTAGGATTAGGGTACCAGGACTGTTCTAGGTTTAGCGCCTCTTCTCCATCTATTCAGCTTCACATTCATTTCCAACCCCACAGCTTTAAATACTATCTATGTGTTCATGTTTCTCAATTCTAACATGCAAGTGTTACAACTACATTTTAACATCTCTGACATTGGGATTCTTATTACAGTAGATGGTGTGCTATATTTAATTAGCAGCATTCTTAGTGATCATAAGATAAGGCATTTCTTCCTACTAATGGCATCTTAGAATCCATGAAATACTATATGGCCCAGAACCTTCCTTGTACTCCAAACTTTTATATTCAACTTCCTACCTGCACCCCTCCCCCCCATGGATGCCCCACAGGCATCTCAAACTTCATTTGGTCAACGGAGAACTGTTCGCTTCCACCTCCCAAGGATGATCTCCTGCCAATGTCCTCGACTCAGTGAAACACATGTCTGGCCAGCTGGACACTCAAATCAAAAATTTAAGGTTATTTCTGATTGCTCTCTGCCCTTAAATGATCAGATCCTCCCATCATCTCAGCTTTCAGAACACCTCCTGACTCCACCTACTTCTTTCCATTTTTTGTCCTAGCAAGCGCCACCATCATCATGTACCTGTGTCCGTTTTCTTCATGGCGAACAGTGGTCTATTCAAAGTCTAAATCAGCTCTTCTAAGGAACCTCCAAAAAGGAAAGAAAAATAGACCCAAAACAAGCGGAAGGAAGGAAACAGTGCTTATAACAGTAGAAACCAATGAAATTGAAAACAGCAAAAACAATTAGAGGAAAAGCAATGAAAACTCTAGTAAGACTGACAAAGAAAAAAGGAGAGAAAACACAAATTATCGACATCAGGAACAAAATATGGAATAACACTGTACACATAAATTTAACAACTTAGAGGAAATGGGCCAATTCATCAAATAATGCAAATTTCCACAACTCAATATGAAATAGATCATTTGAATAGCTCTATAACTATTAAAGAAATTGAATTCATAGATTAAAAACTCCCCCAAAAGAAACCTCCAGATCCAGACAGTTTCACTGGAGAATTCTACCATATTAATTCTTTAAAAAGAATTAATGCCAATTCTACACAATCCCTTCTACAAAATAGAAGAGAGAGCACTTCTTAATTCATTTTATGAGACCTTGACACCTAAGTCAGACAAAAGTAGTTCAAAACAAGAAAACTACAGACCGATACCCATCATGAATATAGACACAAAAATCCTTAATAAAATATTAACAGGTAGAATTCAGCAATATAGAAAAAAAATTATACACCATGACCAAGTGGAGTTTATTCCAGGGATGCAATATTGTTTCAATATTTCAAAATCAGTTAACGTAACCACCATATTAACAAGATAAAGAAGAAAAATCACAGGATGATGTTAATCAATGCAAAAGAAAAATAATTGACAAAATTCAGTACTCATGATAAAAACTTACGGAAAAACAGTAATAGAGGGAATTTGCTCAACTTGATAGAGAACATCTAGAAAACCCTTACAGTTAACATTATGCTTAATGGTGAAATGTTTTCTCCCTACAATTGGGAACAAAGTATCTTCTCTACTCTCTCCAGTCTTATTCAATAAGTGCTGGAAATTCTGGCCAGCAAAAAGGCAAGAAAAGGAAATAACAGACATATAGATCACAAAGGAGGAAACAAGACTATCTCTATTTACAGATGACATGATTGTGTTCATAGAAAATTTCAAGGAATCTACAAAAAAACTCACAGAACTAATATATGAATTTAGCAAGGTCAGAGGATATAAGATAAACATACAAAAAAAACCCTGTATTTCTATATACTAGCAATGAACACATGAACATCAAAATTGAAAGTACAGTTTTTATCTAAAAAAAATTTATAATTATTCAAAAAAGGAACAGGATTTGTATGCTGGAAACTATAAGAAATCAAAGAAATCAATGAAAAAAGATCAAAGAAATCAAAACAGATCTAAATAAGTAGAGAGACATACCATATTCCTGAATTGGAAGACTCGGCATAGTAAAGATACCAATTCTCTCCAAGTCGATATACAAGTTTAATGCAACTCCTGTAAAAATCTTATCAAGATTTTGGTAGATATAGACAAGATTATTCTAAAGTTTATATAAAAAGAGAAAGGAATTATAATAGCTAAAACAATTTTGGAAAAAAAGAATGAAGTGGAAAAAAATCAGTCTGCCCGATTTCAAGATTTACTGCATAGCTACAGCAATCAAGACTGTGTGCTATTGGCAGAACTGCAGACATGCATATGAACAGAATAGAACAGAGAATGTACAAATAGACCAACACAAATATGCCCAAATGGGTTTTGACAAACATGCAAAAGCAATTCAATGGAGAAAGGATGGCCTTTTCAACAAATGGTGCTGGAGCAACTGGGACATGCACAGACAAAAAAGAAAAAAAAAGAACAAGTCAAAAAAACTTCACCCTAAACATCACAGCTTATGTAAAAATTAACTCTAAATGAATCATGGCCTTAAATGTCAAACATAAAACTGTAAAAGTTTTAGAAAAAAACACATGAGAAAATCTTCAGGATCTAAGGCTAGTCAGAGTTCTTTGACTCAACACCAAAAGTACAATCTAGAAAAGGAAAAACTAATAAATTGGACTTCATTAAAATTAAAACCTTTTGCTGCACAAAAGATTGTTAAGAGGATGAAAAGACAAGCCACAGGGTGGGAGAAAATATCTGTAAACCACATAACTAACAGTGAGCTAGTATCTAGAATATATAAAGAAATCTCAAAACTCAATGATAAAAAATAATCCAAATAAATGCTCAAAAGATGGCCCATTTAATGGGCAAAAGACATGAAAAGACATTTCATTGAAGAAGATATACAGCTGGCAAATAAACACACGAAAAGATGTTCAAAGTTATTAACCATTAGGGAAATGCAAAGTAAAACCACAATGAAATTGACTACACAGAATGGCTAAAATAAAATACAATGATAACACCAAATGCTGGCAGGGATACATAGGAACTGGATCGCTCAGACATTGCTGGTGGGAATGTAAAATGGTACACTTTGGAAACAGTTTGGCAGTTTCTTAAAAAACTAAACATCCAACTACCATATGACCCAACAATTGCGCTCCTGGGCATTTACCCAGAGAAATGAAAAGTTATGTTCACACAAAACCCTGAATGTACACAAATGTTTATAGCAGCTTTATTCACAAAAGCTCCAAATTGGAAACAACACAGACGTCTTTCAACAGACGAATGGTTAAACTAACTGTGGCATATCCATACCATGGAATACTACTCAGCAATAAAAAGGAATAACTATTGATACACTTAACAGCCTGGATGAATCTCCATAATATTATGAGTGAAGAGAGCCATCCCCAAAAGGTTATATATTGGCTGATTCCATTCTTGAAATGGCAAAAATTATAGAAACAGTGAGCAGATTAGTGGTTGCCAGAGGCTAAGAAGTGGAGAGGAGTAGAAGGAAAGTAGACGAAGTTATAAAAACGCAACATGAAGGGTCCTCGTGGTGAAGGAAATACTCTGTATCTTGACTGCATCGATTTTAATCCTGGTTGTGATGTCGTACTATAGTTTTGTAAGTTGTTACCATTGAGAGGAATGGGTAAAAAAGACATGAGATCTCTCTGTATTATTTCTTACAACTACATGTGAATTTACAATTATCTCAAAATAGAAAGGTTAATTTAAAAAGAAAACACCTAAAAAAAACCCTCAATGGCTTTCCAATACACTTACAATAAAATTCAAACTTAAGCTCTGCCTAAATTCTCCTCCTCTCCTGCTCTGCTTCTGGAAACTGACCTCTTCTCTGTTCCTTCATCCAGGACCTCCTGCCTCAGGGCCTCTGCACCAATTATCTCTACCCAGTCTTCACACGGAGGCTCTTTCTCATCACTCATTGCTCAGGATCAATGTCATCTCTTCAAAGTCTCTCTCCCACCTTCTCTAATGTAGACCCCAATTCCTGCTCAGCCAAATCACCCTGTCTTAATTTCCTGTATTCTTCATGAGGGGGTATTTCTTCTATTTTCAAGTTTGAGTAAATATAAACTCCACGAGAGAGAAGATTCGGTCTTATTCTCCATCCCGTTTCTCCCTGCCCCCCAGCACATAGTACACCATCAATAAATATTTGTCGAAAATGTTGAGTGAATGAACAAATGCAAGGGAAGTATATACACGGGGCTCCTGGGGAAGGGTGGGGGCACAGGGAGGGATTTGGAGCACATTCCAGTTCCCTAGTGCATTCCAAATAGGCTTCAATGTGCCCGGATACTGTTACACTCACGTTTTCACAACCACACCCTCCCTTCCCCCACCTGCACACTTTGTCATAAAAATGTCATCAGGATGTAATGAGATAATGTGCTGACTTCATAGCCCTCTGCTATGAAGAGAGGCCCCACCAAGGATTTTGGCCATACTGATCCCCAAATCTAAGTATGCAGAAGTGCAGAAATCCCTTCTTCCTGCCGTTGCCCAGGCTTTGCGTTGAGTGGCAATGGGCTGCCGGAGGACACTGATGCATGTGTCCCGAGCACTCAGGCAACAAACTAGCTCTTGCATTCTCTCACCAGCCACTGACTGCTTGCTCACCTGATATTTGTACCTCTTCTCAGAGTCATAGCCAACTTACCGAGGGCTTATCACAAGCTGGACTCTGGTCTAGACACACTGTAGCACAGGCAGAATCTCCCCAGAAACCTCATAAGGTGGGCCCTGTCATCATTTTACGATCAAAATAAGTGAGATCCCAAACCCCACTCCCTCTCTTCCTAACCCCAGTTTCAACCCACACACTGTGTGTGGACCCAGCCCACATATCCCAGTTCCATCCATGTCCCCCACTCCCACGAGTAGCTATTCCTCTCCTGCCCCTGGGGGTTCTGGGTGTGCCCACCACAGGCACAATCCCTCAGATTCAGAGGAGAGGCCAGTGCAGGCCTGGAAGCCATTCAGGGCTGTTTAGCAGGTACCCAGAGAATGGTCTATAAGAGGGGCACAGGCTCCAGATGGACATGTCCCCCTGGCCTCGTGGAATCTCAGGCCCTGCCTCAGCTCAGATGTCACTTCCTCACAGGACCCTCTCCTGAGCCCCCATTAGGATGAGGTGATCCTCCCTCAGCAGACTTGAGGAGGGCCTCTAGAGGAGGGCCTCTCTAAAGGGCAGGGCCCAGGGCAAGAGTTATCCTTTCCTGGGTATGGGCCATATGCTCTAGGAACTCTGTTCCGTGGCCCAGGGAGCAGGCGGCCTCCTGGTCACGCCCAAGTACCATTCCATCTCCCAGCCTCCACAGGTGGCAAAGCCTGACAATCCTGTTCCTGTCAGAAAACCCAGAGTTCTGAGCAAATAGGCACGAGTATGATGGGCTGGAGAGCCCTCGCCCATCTCAGCCTCCTTTCTGCCTCCTACTCCTTGGGCCCTCACTGCCCAAGGTGCTCCCATCATGGAGAGAAGGGAGTCCATCAGCCAGCAGAAAGGATGGGGAGATGACTGTATTTAATTGGAGGCTCTTGGACTAGGTGATGTAGAATTCAAAGGAATGACCAGCTGAGCCCCAACCCCTCAGCTGAGTGTGGTGGGCCTGTGTGACAGGGGCCTGTGGCCCCTCCTGATTCATTCACATAAACCCACACCTATCATTGCCCAGCCCCACGCATAGGTCTGGAGCGCCTGAGCCCCCCCACCATGCCCACCTCTGTGCCGGGGCTCCAGCTGTTCCCTCCCTTTCCTGTGAGGCCCTGCCTCAGCTCAGATGTCACCTCCTCATAGGAGCCTTTTCTGAGACCCCATTAGGATGAGATGACCCTCCCACAGACTGGCTTACCCTAGACCCCAGCCACCATTTAGAAATCATCCTTTACTTGTTCCTGAAGGGCCATATCCTCGAGGACAGACAGAGAACGGTGTAATCTCATTTAGCCAGGTTCTGTCATGGGAACAAGCCTCCAAGGGAACATTAATGAATGAATGAACGAGTGAATTGTGAGTGAGTAACAAATAAGACATTTTCCTAGCACCTCAAAATCACATCACCTATTTTTAAGCAAAGCTAAGCTCATTTCTAGGAGCTTAGGCAACAGCCATTGCCTATTCTGTGTGGTGGAGATGGGGCACACCCCTGTGCCCCAGGAGAACATCCTCACAGCTCCCAAGAGGGGACCCCCATGTCCAGGTGAATGGGCTGGTCCATCAACAACCATTTATTAAGTTCCTCGACTCCATGCCAGGCCACTTCCCTGGTGCAGCTTATGGTGAGTGAGTGGACTTGGGGAGAGGGAAGAGCTAGAGGTTGAGCCCAAACTCAGACACCTAAACTGGGGAGAAGGCAGGAGGGCAGCAGACAGCCAAGGATGAGGGCAACGCCCCTGATTCAGCCACAGGAGTTAAGCTTGAGGCTCCAACACATGGACACACAAGCCAGAGAAGAGCCCCTCCCCACGCAGCATCCAATCACATGTCACCCAGAACCCCTCAGCTCACACTTCCTGTCCCCATCCACGGACCAGCCCTTCCCCACCAGCAGGCTCTCTGCCTTTGAGCGCAGCCAGGTTAAACCAGGAGAAACTAGTAAACGCTGCCTTCCAGGGGCTGTCTCCACAAGCCCGCACCCATAGCTGCCTCCCATTTGGGGGTCAGGGTCACTATCATGCCCACTCCGACTTGGCTTATTTATTCTTTATCCCTGAAACTCTTCCAGCCCTCCTTCATCCAGGCCCAGACACTCTCTCCTGACAACTAGGCTGAGGCCCTATGTCCTCTCTTCTGGTCACATTGTCATGGCCATATGAGGGAACTGGGATGGAGCCGCCCCTCACCTTTAAGCCTAATTTCCAAACACAGCTAGAAAAAGGAAGATAGAAATGCCCGGTAGGGCTCTTGAAGCTTCCTTGTCCTGTTTATTCTTTTCTTGTCAGAATGCCCACAATTCTACACGTGACTCGGGGAGGCCCTGTCCCGGAGCCCTCAGTTAAATATGAATTACCTTGAGTTGTGGCATACCTCTGGCAAAAGGACTCAGCTGAAGGAAGCCCTCCCCTACAGGGTGGGAGCACCCCAGGCAGTGGGGGAGCAGGGACAGAAGACAGAAAGGAGGGGAAAGGTGGGTGAAACTTTACCAAGTTCGTATAATCTTCTCCAGACACTTGAAAAGCACCAATGGGATCTAAAGATAAACAGCAGACATCCCCTGCTCTCGAAGGACAGACTTCAGCAGGCAGACAATTAGCTGAAACAAGCCCAGCTGTGTTCTATGAGAGGCCAAATAAGATTCTGGGGAACGTAACTGAAGGACTGATCAATTTTGCTTGGCAGGGTGCAGGCAATAGCTTCACAAAGGGGAGCCTGCAGCTGGACCTCCAAGGTGAAGAAGGAATTCACTAGCCAAGGGGAAATAACAGTTAATAAATGACAGTCATTGCCATGTCCCAAAATACACCAGGAACACAGCACTAGCTAGCACTTTCTCTCC
Source organism: Pteropus alecto (assembly GCF_000325575.1). Classification (NCBI taxonomy): domain Eukaryota; kingdom Metazoa; phylum Chordata; class Mammalia; order Chiroptera; family Pteropodidae; genus Pteropus; species Pteropus alecto. The sequence goes on from NW_006441386.1 coordinate 8,388,617, forward strand.
CGAAATCCTAATAAACTGACTACGGGACAGGTATTGTCTATTTTCAAGATAAGGCTCAGAAAGGGTAAGTAACTTGGTCAAAGTCACACAGCTGGTCTTTTTGACTCTGCTAATCTAAAAATAAAAAGACTTTCAGAGTGAGAGAAAACAAGTATTTATTAAGGTCAAAAAGAATAGCTGTTCTAGACACACTGATTCAGGCAGAAGCCCAAAAAGTGTTCCGAATAGGAGACAAAGGCAATGGGTATTTATGAGAAAGGGAAGGAGAACCATTACATCAATTAAAAAAGGGCATTTCTATTGGTGCAGATAACGTAACATAATGATGTTAATTCTAAACAATGTTTTAAATTTTTAGTCCAGTAGTTATTAGTCCGATAGTCATAATAACTGCTTTCTTGCTATATTCCGGTAGTCATAATAACTGTTTTCTTGCTATATTTGCAAACAGTTTTTTTGGACACAGTTTGCTTAGGCCAAATCCCAAGGTTATTTTGTCCTGTTTTAACATTCCAAAGATTTGAGACATGGCATGGCAGTTCCGACTCCATTTTAAAGTGTCTCTCTCTTATTTTTTTTAACAACTCCAAAGCCCACCTGACTATATACCCCCCTGACCCCCATAACAGGCTGGAAAAACAGTGAGTACAGCAAGGAGACACGAAAGGCATAGAACAAACATGAACAAAATACCAGAAATACAGAAAGAGAGGGCAGGTGAATTGTTTCCAGGCACAAGAGGAAAACTTCCTCAAGAGTCAGAAATGAAGAAGGAAAGAGGAGAGGCATAAAGGGAGCAAGGGGGAGCCTGGGTTTCTTTAGTGTGCAATGATGGAACAGCCTCTTCCTTTCCCAGTAAGATGTTGACTAGTATCCATTCAAACACAAGCTATCTTCATCTCAGATGCCGAATTTGGTGGACCCTTGTGCACAAGCTAAACTGTAGCAGCCCCAACAAAACCTATCACAGGGATCCTGACAAATTTGGACCCGCTCTTATGAGAATAAGTCATCTTTCCTCTTTCTTTTTCTTGTGTTGTCATGACAAGAAATCTAGATAATTATGTGACAAAGGTGATAGCTAACACTACTGAAGCCATCATATTGCAATATATAAATGTATCAAACTAATGGGTTGTACATCTGAAATTTATACAATAAGTCAATTATATCTCAATTTTAAACAAACAAACAAAAGAAACCTGGAATATATCCATGACCTAGACATTGCAGCAATGGTTAAACTAGAGAAAGAAATGGGTCGCAGGAAGAGGAGAACCAGGAGAGGCAGTTTACAATTCATCACACCATGATCATACTCCAGCTCATTTTCCCCAGCAAAAGTTCAGTGTGAGTACAAACAAAAGCATCCAAAATGTTTCAAAGGATGAAGGGAACACGAATTGGGCTCCACACTACTTTAGAAAATGGTGAGGGGAAAACAGACAAGAACCACCTATGTAAATACTGAAGTCGAAATGTGGCAAGAGAGTGGCCAGAATTATAAGCAACACAAGGCAGCTACTGGGCTCAGTTAGGGTTTGCCATCCTGACATCACAATGAGAAATGCAAGCTCAGGGTTGACCAGACCTGAAAATGCACTGAGATCTGCCTAGGGGCAACTGGCCTGGGGTCTGCTTCACAGCTCAGCCATGGCCTGGCCTCAGCTCACATTTCCAGAGCACTTCTTACAAAGTACCTCTTCCAGATTTATTTTGAGGTTAACAGGCTCCCGCTATCGAAGCCTCTTTTGGTAATGTCATCTATTGCTTTCAGCCCAAAGAACTGCAACACATAGGAAAATAGGTATAAAAGACATGGTCCCTGCCTTAAAGTACTCCCAGGAACCTGCTTCTCCCAAGCTCCTCCCACCCTGAGGCTCTTCTCAGGGACATTAGCCCAGCACACACTCTCGTAGCAGGCAAACTAGAAAACTGTAAAATTATTCTTAAAAAAAAAAAAAAAACTATACTAAGAAGCATAATAACTGTACTGGGACAGGGCTGGACCATCCTGAGCTTTTTCTTATCTCAGTAAATGTCCCCTCCGCAAAACAGGCCGTGATTAAGAAGGCCCTCCCCACAGGTCAGGACCCCCACCCCGTCTTGGTCTGCACTCTCAGGGCACCTTGCTTTCACACAGCAGCAATGACAGACGCACCTGTGAACCTGTTTCTGTGATGGTTTGACTAATATCCCCCCATCAGTGGACTGTCAACTCTCACAATCAAGGACTGGCCCGTGTTTTCACACGATGCTCTCCCTGGGGCCTGTATATAGGAGGAGGTCAACAAATGTTCATTTGCGGGAGGAAGGGATCTGGGCCTTGAAAACTCAGAAGCATCCTTATGGGGACTGTTTGATAGGCCAGAGTCAAATCCAACTCAATCTACTATGACTATTCTTGTGACCTTAGACAAGTCACTTTGCCTCTCTGACAGTGTTGCAACCTGTCATCCTTCCTCTACCTGCCCAGCCAACAGTCCCAAGACCACAGAGGGGGTGTACCCCAATTCTAACTCAAATATGAGTTACTGGTGAGAAAAAAAGTGTATTAATCCCTCCTCTCTTAACAAATAATAATAACGAAAGTAACAATAATTAAGACCAGAGTATGGAATTCTTCAAAAAGAATGAAAATTAAGTTCTACTTAACGAAGTTCCGGCTAAGTTTTAAGGGTATAGGGAAGACTTGTGACAAATGCATGTCTGCTCTGATTGAACATTCTGTTCTCAGTTCCTGACGCCAAGGAGAGGGAGAGAATTCTCTAAAAGGCCTGTAAACCCCCGCACTGAAGACCAGACCCTGAGGCTTCTGAAACAGTGTTCGGATAATTGCTTAAGTCATAAAGCAAAGGGCGGTTGTGAAAATTAATGATCACTGGAAATTTTTTAAGTCGAGGTCAGCGATTCAGTAGTTAGCTTGTTCAGCTTTTCTTAAAGGTGCATTACTGTATTTAGAAAGTATGAAAACCTCAACTTGTAATTTTGACATTAAGAAAGCCAGTCCCCTATTTCCTTCCTTCCAAGGGTTTTCAGTGAAGAAAATCCTAACTGTTCATTTCTAAACCCAAATAAAATACAATGGTGTGTGTGTATACGTGTACACACGCATTTTTTGCTTCCACCTTGGTAGCCAACTATGGGGTATGCCCAACACATAGGACTGTAGCTAACATCCAATTCAGCTAAAATCTGTAGGAAAAAAAAACAGAAACACACAACTCGGTGTTTTTGCCTCAACTCTGAAGACAATATTAGTTTGCTGAAGTCAAATTCTATGTCTTGAAAAAAGATATTTCCAAGCGGGGCTGTTTGCAAGAGGGGCTGTTTCCACGCAAAGAGCAAGACTGGAGGGAGTCAGAACTGTGAGATACAAGTGTAGCCTCACTTCACAGTGGCCCGAATTCCAGAGTTAGCCAGCTTCTCTACTTGAAGAGCAGGGAAGCCACTCAAACAGATCGGGGAGCTGAAGTCTTTCCTGTCAGGGTCGTTTATAGACCAGACTCCAAAGATTCTTCTTCTCAGAAGATGCTCCCAGATCAAGAGGTGGCTATCTGGTCATCTGAAGCTCCCTGATAATGCAAAAGGCAGGAGAGCCTTGGAATTCAGCTCCCAGGGGCATGGGAGCAGGATAGAGAAAGGGTCTCTGTGCCCTCTGCTGAAAAGGAAGGGGGCAGCATCTTTTTCGTCAGTATAAATCCAGTGGCCATTTCTCTAGCAGAGCATTTAAAAGCCGTCCTTTGTCTTAAAATTGAAATGGACAGATGTAACCATTCACTAAGCCGTTCCCCTTGCAAAACGAACTATACAAAAACACTCGCGTACAAATTAAGAATCTCTACTATTAAAAATAATGAAAATAAGGATTAAAAATTAATATTTGGACATCCGTTGTACTTTTATACACTAATAACAAACTATCAGAAAGAGAAATTAAGAAAACAATTTAATTTACAATTGTATCAAAAAATAATAAAATACCTAGGAATAAATTTAAACAAGGAGGTAAAAGACCTATACTTGGAAAACTATAAGACATTACAGATAGAAACTGAAGAAGATACAAATAAATGGAAGGCTATACCATGCTCATGGATAGGAAGAATTAACATCATTAAAATTGTAATGGCTATGTATAGTGCCAGATAAATACTAGAATAATCAGGGGGATCACTTCATAAATTATATAAATGCCTGTGCTATATTCATGAAACTAAAATTTAAAAGCGCATTTATTTTTTCATTTAAAAAAATGTCCATACTGGTTGGGAGAAACATGGCAGAGTGAGAGATGTCCCCATATCTCTCCCCTTGAAACAACAATAAACTGAACATCTAAAACTCAACAATAACACCCAAACTGCATACCAGCACACCTGAGCATAGGATATGTGCATAAGAGCTACCGCAGGTCAGAACCCTGGGTGTCAGGTGGTGGACTGGGAGAAACAAAGAAGCTGAGTCTCACAGCTGGAGCTCCCTGTAAGGAGGAGGGGGAGGGGAGAAAGTGTGGCGATTTTCCTGAACAGCCCTACCTGTGAGCTCACCACAGCCAGTGGTAGAGCCTAATCATCTGGGCAGAAGGCAGAAAAATGGGGATGGCAGAGAAGCGGGACAGCAGAGAAACAACAGTGGATTTTTCCCAGCCGTGGTTGCAAAACCGAGGATAAGCCACAGCTCTCGACCCCCAGTCCAGATGGCCCCTCCCCCCATATCCTCCAAGACCAAATCCACAGAGCCCAGGGGCATCTGAGCAAATGCTACCAAAATTGTCGCTAACACTAACAGGGACTGAGACCGAGAGTAGTGAGCGCAATTAAACATCTATAAGGAAAAAAAGGCATTATTAAGGCTTTATATAAAGCAGGGATCCAAGAGGCTTAGACACCACCTACTGGAAACCAAAAGAAAAGCACTTTCTTTACAACAGGCTAAAGAGAGAAATTTATATAATAAATCTTTCTGGAAAAAAAGCAGAACACATTTTCATTAATATCCAGGCAGAGAAATAGTCCATTAAACATCATGAACAACTAAGGTGACAAGGCATCTCAAAATGAAAGAGGAAAATCTCCAGGAAATAAGCTTACAGACATAGAAATATGCGACTTAAATGACAGAGAATTCAGGATGGTACTTCTGAAAAAACTAGGTTAGTTCTGAAACGAGTCATATCAACAATTTCAGGAATTGAAAAAACAACTAGATGAACAGAGCAAGGAGACTGAAACCTTCAAAAGAACCAAATAGAACTTCTGGAGATTAAAAACACACTGCAAGAGTTGAAAAATGAAATAGCAAGCTTGGAAAGGATCAGTGATATTGAAGACAGAAATCTATAAATAAATCAGAAGGAAGAAGAGAGAAACTGAAGAATGAAAAATAATGAAAGAGAAATACAAGAACTAGCTGATGTCATCAGGAGAGGAAACATAAGAATAATGGGCATTCTTGAAGGCGAGGAAAAGGAGCAGGGACTAGAAAGCATTTTCAGACAAGTAGTGAACGAGAATTTCTCAAATCTAAGG
>NW_006441386.1:8397557-8406293 GCF_000325575.1 Pteropus alecto
CAAGGACCTTGTGTTAAAGCGGATTTTATGATATTGACCTCAAACGCAAGGGAAATAAGAGCAAAAATAAATAAATGGGAATACAACCAATGAAAAAGCATTTCCTCAGCAAAAGAAACCGTCAACAAGGTAAAGAGACAACCAACTGAATGGGAAAATATATTTGCAAGCAACGCCTTCGATACGGGCTTAAGATCCAAAATATATAAAGAACACTTATGCCTCAATAACAACAAAAAAACAAACTATCCAATCAAAAAATGGGCAGAGGACTTGAACAGACACTTCTCCCTAGAGGGCATACAAATGGCCAACAAATATATGAAAAGATGCTCAACATCGCTAGCTATTAGGAAAATGCAAATCAAAACCACAATGAGATACCATCTCACACTTGTTAGAATAGCTATAATCAACAGGGCAAGTAATAACAAATGCTGGAGAGGATGAGGAGAAAAAAGAACCCTCATTCACTGCTGGTAGGACTGCAAATTGGTACAGCCACTATGGAAAACAATATGGAGGTTCCTTGAAAACTAAGAATTGATCTACCATAGGGTCCAACAATCCCTCTACAGGGTATTTACCCCAAAGATTTGAAAACCCGTATCCGAAAAGATATTTACACACTGATGTTCAAAGCAGCATTATTCACAGTGGCCAGGACATGGAAGCAACCGAAGTGACCTAAGGTAGATGACTGGCTAAAGATGCTGTGGTACACATATACAATGGAATATTACTCAGCCATAAGAAGAGATGAAATACTGCCATTTGCGACGATATGGATAGACCTCGAGATAATCATGCTAAGCAAAATAAGCCAGACAGATATCTCTTATATGTGGGATATAAACCTAAAAGCAACGAATGAACAGGACAAACAACCAGAGATTCATGGACATGGACTATAGACTAGTGGTTACCAGAGAGTAGGGGTTAGGGGGAAGGGTGAGGTAGATAGAGTAAAGATGGTCAAACATGTGGTAACAGAAAGAAATCTAACTATGGGAGGTGAACATACAGTGTAAATATATAGCCTTACTGTTAAAGTGTACAGCTGAAACGTATTGGATTTTGTTAACCAATGTTAACAAAATATATAGCCTTACTGTTAAAGTGTACAGCTGAAACGTATTGGATTTTGTTAACCAATGTCACTCATGTAAAACATAAGTTTCCAAAGTCAAATACACAAAGTATATTCAATGTCTAAAAAAAAAAAAAAAAATGATAGCCAAAAATATAAAAGGCAGAACAGGATAAAAACAAGAGCACAAAAGTCTTCTGAAATAAAATATAAATTAAAAGCAAAAAAAAAAAAGTCCATACTACCCAAAGGAATCTACAGATTCAATACAATCCCTATCAAAATATCAATGGCATTTTTCACAAAACCAAAAAAATAATCCTAAACATTATATGGAACCACAAAAGACCCCAAAGAGCTAAAGCACTCCTGAGAAAGAAAAACCAAGTTGGAGGTATCATGCTCTCTGATATCGAACTATACTACAGGGCTAGAGTAATCAACAGCATGGCATGGTACTGGGATAAAAACAGACACATAGATCAATGGAACAGAATAGAGAGCCTAGAAATAAACCCACACCTATATGGTAATTTAATCTATTACGAATTAGGCAAGAATGTAAAATGGGGTAAAAATAGTCTATTCAATAAATGGTGTTGGGAAAAGTAGGCTGATACATGCAAAATAATGAAACTGGACCAACTTCTTACACCATATACAAGAATAAACAAATGGATTAAAGGCTTAAATATGACCCAAAACTGCAAAACTCTTAGAAGAAAACATAGACAGTGAACTCTTTGACATCATTCTTACCAATATTTTTTTTTTTGGATATGTCTCAGGCAAGAGGGAAAAAAAAGAAAAAAGAAATAAATGGAACTATATCAAACTAAAGAGTTTTTCCACAACAAAGGAAACCATCAACAAAACAAAAAGACAACCTACTGAATGGGAGAAGATACTTGCCAATGATACATCAGATAAGAGGTTAATATCCAAAACATATAAGAAACTCATAGAACTTAACAGCAAAAAAAAAAAAAAATCCGATTTAAAAATTGACAGAGGACCTGAATAGACGTTTCTCCCAAGAGTACATAACACATGGCCAATAGACATATGAATAGATGCTCAACATCGCTAATCATCAAAGAAATACAAATTAAAACCACAATGAGATATCACCTCATACCTGTTGGAATGGCTGCTATCAAAAAGACAAGAGATAAGTGCGGACAAGAATGTGGAGAAGAGGCAACCCTTGTGCATTGTTGGTGGGATTGTAAATTTGTGCAGCCACTGTGGGAAACGGGATGGAGGTTCCTCAAAATTTTAAAAATAGAGCTGGCATATGACCAGCAATCCCACTTCTGGGTATTTATCCCAATTTGAAAAGATAAATGCACCCCTATGTTCATTGCAACATTATTTACAATAACCAAGATATGGAAGCAGCTTAAATGTCCATTGATAAATGAATGGATAAAGAAGATGTGGTACATATGTACAATGAAATATTACTCAGCCATAAAAAAACTAAAACCTCACTATTTGTGACAACATGGATGGACCTAGAGGGCATTATGCTAAGTGAAATAAGTCAGACAGAGAAAGACAAATACCATATGATTTAACTTATATGTGGAATCTAAAACACAAAATAAATGAACAAGCAAAACAGAACAAACTCATAGAACAGAAAACAAACTGATGGTTGCCAGGTAGGAGGGCACTGGGAGTGTGTGTGAAAAAGGTGACGGGTACAAATTACCAGTTATAAAAACAGTCACGAGGATGTAAAGTACAGGATTGGGGAATGTAGTCAATACTATTATAGTAACTATATATGGTGTCAGATGGGTACTAGACTTATCAAGGTGATTATCTGTAAGTTATATAAATGTCTAATCACTATGTCAACTGTAATTGAAAAAAATTTTTTTAATTTTTAATGAAAAAGGAAAAGAAATCTCTCCCTGTGAATGCTGAGGGCCACTGAAAGCTGCAATCTCAGCGGGGCTGGTGAGGGGCAGGGCTGGAGGCAGACTGGACTTCCAAGGACATCATAGGTTCACATTCTAGTCTAGAGCTCCAAGGCACACTGGTTTCCTCTTCAGCCTCGCCTGCCCCCTTCCACCTCCTCCATCCCCTCAACCTACTTTTTGACCATTGGACTATGAGGTTCTGTCAGAGTGGGGAGCAAGTCCCTTTCATCTTTGCACACACATGCCCCCCCGTACCCTGTATACAGAAGGTGCTCCATAAATGCATGCTCGACCCTCGTTTCTGATAATCAACCTGCCTCCCCGGCAGCTGTGCTAGGATTGGATTCATCCAAGGGAACAGAAAGGAAGGGCAGAGCTGGCCAGCCCTGCAGCCTTTACCTCACAAGGTTGGTGCAGGGCCCGGGCCACCGGCAGCTCTGGTACACGCGCTGGACCACTGTCTCCGAGCCGTTCTGCACCTGGCAGGACACAGTCCGTGTCACCGTGTGATGGCACCAGTGCCTGTGGGGAGAACGACAGTCACATCAGCACTGCTTGTTCCTGAGGTGCTGACTGCAGGTCTAAAGGTTTCCTCCACAAGCCCGGAGGGCTTGTCCTCTTGGGTAAGGGGCCCACTGAAAACCCTCTGCCAGATCTAAGGGGAAGGGAGAGTACCCACCCACCTTAGCCACCAAACCCTGGCATTATTAGGGTCATCAAACACTCCATGTGGAATCAATGAAAAAGACTGTACCCCTGCTTGCCAGGAAGTCCTGCTTCGGTGGGGAAGATAGACAAGGAGATGATTGCAACCCATGGGAACACGGAGCCATAGGTGCAACCACATCATGAGCAAGGGAGCCATGACGATAGAGCAGGGAATAGAGCTCAGGTCCTAAGAAAGCCAACCACATGAGTACTGAAAGATAAGAATCAGCTGGCCAAAAGTGTAGGGGCAATGAGAGGGGGTGGCATTAGCAGAGGAGAGAGCAGAGACATGGAAGTGAGATAGTCCAGAGCATGTGTCTGTCTCACAGGGACCTGTGTGTAATTAGACAGGGCCCAAACTTTGGAGGAAGGGGAGGAGTCAGGAGAGAGAAAGAGGCATGGTACCTACCAGGCTAGATGTGGGCCTTATCATGAAGTCAGTGGGAAGCTACTGAAGGACTCTGATGGGTGAGTCTGAGGTGACTGTCAGAGGACCACAGTGGAAGGAGCCAGATGGGTAGGATACCCAGATCTCCATCCCTGCTGGTGTCAAGAATCAGGAATGGGACTCACCTGTTTTGAGGTATATGTGGTCAGAGTGCCTCCTAAAAAGCTGATGACCTCCAGGAGAAACTGGGACCCTCTTAAGGTCAAACAACTTAATTTTTGCACACTCTGTACCCTTCACTTATGCCACTGACCCTCCAAGAGGCAAAGCAGCAATAAACAGAGAAATAGAGACAAGCTAATGGAAAACCCCAAATACCAGGAATTTCAAATTATTTGAGGAAAAAGGCCAACACCTTGCAAGAAAGGCACCAACTCGACAGAGATTAAATCACATCTCAGAAAAAAAAATTAATAAAGCAAATAGATGGAGATAATTTTTAAAGCATAATTTATGCCCTCAAAGATACAAAAATTTTTCACTCATAAAAAAATATATGAAGTGAAAAACTTCGGTACCTTGGAAATGAAATGTATGGCTATGAAAATAAAAAGCTCAATAAATGGTCTGAAAAGCAGAATAGATGCATCTAAAGAGTGAGCTGACAAACTGGAAGTTTGAGCCATGAACTTTCCAAGGCTGCACTACAAAGGAAAAAGCAGATGGAAAATGTGGGAGAAAGGGTGAAGGACCTAGGAGGCAGACTTATGTTCCGATATATATCTATTAGTAGCTCTGGAAAGGAAGATCAGAGAGAGCCAAGGGGAGTACGTAGCTGAAGAAATAATAAAGAAAATTTCTGAGAGCCAAAGAAAGACATGCATTCTTAATTTGAACGGGCCCACTAAGCGCTAAGTCAGGTGAACAAAAACAGACAGACAGATTGTGGTGTTATTTCAGAACACTCAGGATTCATGAAGAGAAACTACTAAATGCTGTAGGAAAAAAAGAAAAACAGATTACCTACAATCAATTGAAATTAGATTTCTTATCGGCAACATCAAAATCAAGAATATAGTGACACAATTACTTCAAAGTTCATAGGGGAAATATTTAGAACCCAGAATTCTATATCCAGGCAAACCCTTCTTTAAAGGCAAAGGCAAGATAAAGACAGTGTCGGATGCATAATAAATTAGAGAGTTTACCAGTCGCCTTTTCTGAAAGAATTACTAGAGGACGTATTCCAGCAAAATAAGATAGAGAACATAGGCAGAATGTATTAACTGTGAGAAGCAGTAATGAACAAAGAAGCAATAAGACTTAATAACAGCCTAGATCTAAAATCCAAGATGATTGTGGGATGGAAGATGGCAAAGAGGGAAAGTTGTATGGGGGACAGAAGGAACTAAAACTTGCTAAGATTTTTGTCTTGTTTAAGGAAAGAATATAGAAGCTGTGTAACTTTAGGTGTAGTATGAAAATATACAATTATATATATATTATATATATATATAATTTGAGGATAAATACTAGCAAGGATATAAAGAGGACACAAAACTGACTAACTCTGAAAGAAAAAAGTAAAACAAAGTAAATATGTATGATCTTACATCAAAACGTTTCAAAATCTTCACAATTTTCTAGAAAAATATATATTACCAATATCAGAATAGTCAAAAATACCATAGAAGAAAATGAAAAGTTAATCGAAAGTCAATCTCTCTCCCCAAAGGCACCAGGAGACCTAGTTCAAAATCTGGTTCTGCCTACTATGTGACTTGAGCAAAGTTATGTCTCCTCTCTGAGCCTCAGTTAAATGAAAATTACTACCTCTCAAGGTTATTGTGAGAACTAAATGAGCACATCCAGGTTAGTGGCGTGTAAACTGTGTGTCAATACATACCCCAAGATATCATTATTGATTACCTGACTATGGAAACCCTATAATGTTCAGGCTATTGAGCTGGGAAGGGAATCCAGCTTTCCTTCCAAGGGACCAGCAGGGTCCCACCTACAAATTGAGACTCCTGCCTCTGCCAATTACTCAGGGAAACTGAGTTTGGAACTTGTTCGAGTTGTCAGCAGCATGAGCCCTTTCTTCATCTCTGCCAAGAAGCATCAGTGTCATCACAGTGTGATTCTCTTCAGGATGAACTACTGTCCAATCCAGGGACAAAGCTCCACCCCAAGATCTGTTCCTGGTGGTCCAGAACAGATAGACTGTCCAGCCACCTCTGAATCACAGTGGGTCAGGGCTTTCTATAAGGAAATGAGCAGTGAATTGAAAAACATTTTCAAATGCCTCGATTCATCATCTCCAGACATTCGAGCTTTTAATGGGCTGTAAATGGCTTCCCAAATCAAAATCTGGCCAAAAACAACGAAGAAGGCAGGCAGAGACATGGAAAGAGGGCTTCGGGGCTTTTCAGATGGAATTCAAAACCCTGTTCATCTGCAGGCACCCGAGGTTCTGGGAAATCTGCTACCTCTTAGGACCCCCGAGTCCTGAGTGTTATGTCTACATCTTTTGTTTGGCAGGTGACATCATGCCACAACCACCTCCATCCCCCACCCTTGTTCATTGTTGGTGCAGAGTGGTAGGTGAACAGGGTTATATGGGCTACAGATAACTTAGCTTGGCAGGAGATGTCCATCCTTTCACGACCTCCCTGGAAGGAATGGCCCAGGAGCACAGAATATGGGAGTAGCAGAGCTGGTCCTCGACTGTCTGGGAAGTAAGGTTGCCCTCAGTAGCCTTCTTCAGGATGGGAGGGGACTGGAGTTATCTTTGGGCATCATCTCAGCCATGTCTCCTCGTTTTCTCCCCTCCCCATCCCCAGTTGAGCTGTCATGGAGGGCCCAGGATGGGAAACTCACTCTCAGCCTTGGGGCCAGATCTGCTCCCCTCCTTCCTTTTGAGAAGAGGCCCACTCCCCGATGGGGAGGTCAGCTGACATGGCCCCACTCCGCCAGGCTCACAGACTGCTCCCACAGCAGCTTTCACTAAGTGTTTGGCTCTATGGCTTGGCCCAGCAGTGAAATCCTTAATTTAGAGTCCTTTGGGAAAATAAGTGTTAAGTGACTTCAGGAAATTATGTCACAATGGAATGAAGGGGCCTTCCGGACACCCCTGGCCCATGCCCACCTCTGAACATAACTAACCAACCTGTCTCTGATGCTGCCTGCCACTCAGGGAAAGGCCATTGCAGCAGCCCCTCCTCCCCATAGCCTTGGTTCTGCCTCTCCCAAATCGGTCCCGAACCCCAGTTTTCCTATCTGAACTTTGCTTTGGGACCTCTGATCTTATGCTTACTCTCCATCCTCAGGCCCCTGAGCTCTAAGCCTAAACCAAGGTCTTTGACAGTGTCCTTCCTCTCCACGAAGACCATCCCATTCTACCTCCATTTCCCTGTCTCACACTCTGTTCCATCCCCATTGGAGTCACCTCAATGCTCCCTCTCGAACACCAACGTATGTGCCCACTTGCTGGGCAGTGGTCGCACATCATCATAGCTCATGGGACACCTCAAGATGCACCATTTCAGTCTGTCCAATACTGAGCCTATCACCATCCAACTTCAACTTGCTCCATCTTGGTGACCATAGCCACAAAGCTCCTGGTCTCCTTACCCAGAACTCCCAGGGACAATTCCACCTTCTTCTCCCTCACTCTCCATGGCAAATTAGCCCCCATGCCAGGAAAGTCAGCCTCCTGTACCCCTCCTCACCCTCCTCTCAACATCCTGATTTCAGGCATGTTCACTCATCTTTCACCAACAGTCTCAGCCACTACTCACCTTCCTGCAGTCTCCTCTATTTGCCACCAGAGGGCGCTCCCTCAAACACAAATCTGGCCCTGTCACCTCTCTTGAAACTCTTCTTAGCATCCCATCTCCCATGGCTCCCACCCACCTCCCAGGTTCCACCTCCCACCGTACTCCATCTTGCCATTTACACTTTCATATTGTCCTCCCTGACATGCCATCCCGCCTTCTTTCATTCGGCCAACTCTTATCCTACCATTCTCCATTCAGGTTCCAACTCCTCCTAAAAGCCCTCCCTGACTCCCTGGCCGGTAAAGCACTCCCACCTCGTGCTCCACAGGCGGTGTACACACCTCTGTCCTAGTCCTTATCTTACCAGAAGATTTCCGACAGGTTCCTGAGGACAGCAGGCTCAGAGCAGACCTCCTAAATATGTGCTGATCTGACCCCAAGGTCCCAGAAGGACCTTCTCCCATCCACACCCACTTACTAAAAACTGCTTCTCGGGTTCTGCTGTGCCAGGCCCAGCGTCCCAGCAGATTCTGCTCCCATGGCTATCACCCAGCACAAGGCTGGGGGTGTCCGGTCCAGTTTCAGGCCCCTTTCCACCTGGCCTTCATTCTAATCACCTGGCCATATCCTGCCTGACTTCCAGAGAGGCCAATTTCAAGGGATCTGTCTGCCAGCTGAGCTCAAAAAGCATTATGAAAACTGAGGTTTGCAGCCTGAAGGCAATGACCAAACAGATGGGCAATCTAGATGACTAAGGCCACACCCATGAAGCAGAGCCCATGAGCCTTGGCTGGTCCCCAGAGAAATGCAGGCAGAGGATCCAGCTCCCAGCCCCTACCA
>NW_006441386.1:8406373-8427509 GCF_000325575.1 Pteropus alecto
CAGTCAGGCCCAGCATCCCAACACCCATTTTATGGTTGGCGAAACACTTTCACATACTATTAAGGGCTGGATTGTATATCCCCAGAGTTGAAGCTCTAATCCCAAGTTCTTCAGAATGTGACTGTATTTGGAGATAGGGTCTTAAAGAGATAATTAGGTTAAAATGAGGTTAAGCCCTAGAGGAGCTTTGTTATGTCATCCCCAGTAAACTAACACACGTATGTGACCTCATTTAATCTTCTCAACAGTTCTCAGGTAGGAATTTTATAGAGAAGGAACCTGAGACTTTAGAGGAGCCTCAGGGTCACAGTAAGTGATCTGTTTAGGTCATGAAGCTCAGACTTCTAATTCCAAACACCAGTCATATGCCACATCCACCTTGCCAGTGAGGACAGCGAGTGTCAAAGAGCAAATACGATATGTCCTGGCAAATACAATAGCCCTTGGCAGACCCTTATCAGTCAAGTCCCTCAGGAGACCATCTTACATGCCAAACAGCAAACATGAGGAACTGCACCCACCCCAAGCGGGAAACTGAGGTTTCCCACTGAGACACATTTGAGGGCAGTTCAGGCCACAGCAAGGCTCATGGGGTAGGCTCAGAGTTGGTCCTGCTCCCTGCCTCCTTCTCTCTGCAGCTACCTAAGTCAGACCTCCACTCATCCTCACATGACCCTGGGCAGTAAGGACTGTTATTATTCCACTTTTATAGATAAGGAAACTGAGGCACAGGACAAATGTAAATAACACATCCAAGGTCACCCAAGAAGTCAACAGGCAACCGAGATTCAAGCCCAGCCCTTGGCCACTTGGCTACACTGCAAGATTGACTTGAAGTCCACCCCGAAGTGTCTGGGTCTCCACGTGGGGCTGTGCCACCAAGAGAGGGCCGTGCAGCAGACCTTGATGGAGACAGCCTTGCTGACAGAAACTGCGGAAGACCAGGAGCTGGCAGACACAGGGAGGGCCGTGGGTCTTGGGAGAGAGTCGAGATCCAAACTAGATCTCTCCAGCCCAGAGCAAGGAGCCAAATCTAACAAGATGAAACATGACCAGGCGAAAGCGAAGTCCGGCACCGAAGCCCCAAAACCCAGCGGACAAGCCCCAGATGGAGCGAAGAGGTTCTCGCCAACAATAAGTTCAGTGTGAGTCAGTGGTGTGTGCTGCAGCCTCCAAAACACAAAGGCAATCTCAGGCTGTCTTAACAGAATAACATCAAGAACACCCCTGCTCCCCTCCCTCCCCACCAGCCAGCCACGTATGGGGGACACTGCGCTGTGTCACCCAGATCCCCTTCAATGAAGGCTTTAGCCCCAGCTTCCAGAAGTGCTATTAGTAGGCATCTATCAGCAGCCACCCCTCCCAGTGCGGCCTCAAATGCCCAGAGCTGCCTCATCCAAGGCTTGGCTCTTCCCAGGGCAGTCCCCATCCAGTGCCTGGTTGTCAGGACAACTCCGAAGGGCCATTCTAGCTGGAGAGCTCCCTGAGAGGTCATCAGTAGCTGTCATTGGGCCTGCATCACAGCCTAACTGCTCCTTCTGCACCCCCCTGCTTCTGTCCCCTCCCTTCCACAGGCATCACTCCTAAGAGCTGTCCCAAATGCACATCCTCCATATTGGAGCCCATCTCAGTGTCTGCTTCCTGGAGATTCAACCTGGCATCTGCTATGAGCCCCAACTGGAAAAAAGACAAATTGACATCCAGTGCACTGGGGGGAGAGGGCTGTGGCCGCTGTCCTATGAGAGGATGACAGGGCTCCGTGGGAGGAAGGGGAGGCTGACCTACAGAGCGGTGAGTGTCCATGGGAAGAGGACAGGTCAGAAGCTCAAGATTTGAAGAACTGAAGGGGAAGGCCCCGTGCCCTCGGATTCATATCGACCATCTTTAGCAGGTGAGGACTGTTGGCAATGGGTCCCTCAACTACACTGAGCAGAATTAAGCTGAGGGCCATGGTAGGAGGGGGCAGCTCTGGAAGTCCAGCTCTCCACCCTAGATACCTGCAGGGGAACCAAATGAGACCTGCCTACTTGGACCCAGAGGACCCAGAGTCAGGTCGGAACCTAAAGGCTAAGGAGATGCCTGCTTCCAGGAGAGCCAGCCACAGGTGCAGCGAGCTACCCACCATAGTTGTAGTGGGTGCCCCGTCCTGGGAGCGGTGAGCAGAGGCAGCACAGCCACTCAGTGAGTAGACGGTGAAGATACACGATCAAGCTGTGAAGAGCTTGGAGACACACCTTATTGGAAAAGAGGAGGTGAATACATGGAAGTTTTTTTAACTTAAGGGGAAGCTGGTGATGGGGTTCCAGGAGGACCCTCTAATGGTGGGCAGGTGGGGGAAGGTGGGCAGAGGCTGGAAGCTGAGCCCAGTTAAAATAAATAGACACGGTCCACAAAGGTGCTCATGGCTGCAGTCCCCCTACATGGTCTTCTCCATCATCTGCCCCCATGCGGGCAAACTGGGTCCGAACTAGGCCAACCCTTGGACTGCCACACAATCTCTCCTAACAAAGTGTCTCTATGGCTGATGTTTCTCTCCATCTCTCATCTGCCTAAACCACTATCCAGAGTTACAGTTTTGTTTATGTAAGGATAACTGACTGTATGTTACACTAAGTCCTGTTCAGTTTTTAGGGCACAAAAACCAGTTGGTGTGTTTGCATAAGTAGATAGATTTGCCTGCATTTTCTCGAAATACTTTTTACTAGAACTGTCTGTTTTGAGGCAGTACTGGGGAGGAAGTTAAGTAAATTTAAGGTTGCTCACTTTTAGAGGGAAAAGATGCTGATCTGAAAGCCCACAGCTGCTGACCCAATCCTTCTGTGAAAACAGGAATGATAACATGGACTCCAGGGTCAAGTGCTAAGGCCGATGGGCGAACGAGGTGTGTGGAGGTGTGTGGATTCGAGTCTGTGGGAGATGGAGAGCCAATGCGCCCCCAGGGAGCACAGCTGCTGCAGACAGCCTCACCTCTTGGTTTCCTCCCACTTCATTATCCTCTGCACTCATTCTCTAGCACCTTCCAGACAGGGAATTCCTGAGGCCTCCCCCACCTGAGAGAAGGCTAAAAAGAACCCCGTGGGGAACATCGGCCACTTAAGAATTGAATTTCCCTTTGGCATGAGGGCAGCTAAGGGAATATATGATTTGGCCAAACAGGCCAGTGGTTTTGAACATTTCAATAGTGATCCACATCTCCTCTCATTAATAGGCATGCCAGAGTCAACAAGCTGTGAGCGGATAACGCCAAATGCCTTCCTGGGATCAGCGTTCCCGCGCACATTTAGGGAGACTATGCGCTGAGAAACCAGAGCTTTTTGAGTGTCCAAGATCAGGACAGGACCCAGCAGTTGTGTCCTCAGTGTTCCTTCCCAAATGGTGCTTCTCAAAACCACTGCTGACTCAGATTCTGTGGGGACGGGCCCACGGATATGCACATATAATAGGCTTTTCGGTGAGGCTGAGGAAGGAAAGTGACCCTATCCACCTGATGGAAGTCAGGAACTAAAACAGAAATAAGAGCGACTAATGTTTACTGAGCACTTACTGATATGCCAGACACTGTGGCAAGCCTCTAACGTCTCCCTCCCATAATCTTTATAAATACCTCCAAGTAAGAACTATCACCATGCCAGTGTTACGGAAAAAGCCAGAGAGGCTAAGTAACTTCCCCCAAAAGGAAAAATGTGTTCTTAGTGACAAAATTGGTTAACATGCTGGTGGGAGCTTCTTATTTCGTTACAGACAATACTTTGAATGACCTCATTCTCTCCTAGTTTTATTTCCTGAGACACAGAGACTCTGATTGGCCCAGCTTCTCCG
The DNA here is from genome assembly GCF_000325575.1 of Pteropus alecto. Lineage (NCBI taxonomy): Eukaryota > Metazoa > Chordata > Mammalia > Chiroptera > Pteropodidae > Pteropus > Pteropus alecto. The sequence continues at coordinate 8,410,193 of NW_006441386.1, forward strand.
TCCACACTAGGCCCCAGCAAGCCTAGTTGCTTTAGGTCACACGCTCATCCCTGATCCAGTCAGCTATGAGGGAAGTCACATGGTACAAAACAGGAGGTCTAGGACCCCCTGCAGCAGGCACCCTGTATATTTTAGAACAGACGGGTGAGAGAGGCAGGCACATAACTGACCTCTTATGCATGACACATGGGTTCCCAACAGTCATCTCCTTCTCTTCCTTCCTTTCTAATAGACTCTTAATTTTCTTCTGACTCTGGGCATCAGTAAGTTCAAGAAAGGTGGGCAAAATCATAATCTCATTGGTTGAGGTTTGGGCATGTCCACTCAGTTCTGGTCAATGACAAGTAAGAGGAAGTCAGATGAGAGGCTTCTGGAAAACATTATTTCCTATGGGGGAAAGGGGATTGCAAGTTGTGTGAGGACGTGATGCCTGGAGCTGTGGCAGCCATCTTAGAACCATGAGGGAAGACAGCCTGGGGGAGGCAGAGCAAAAAGCAAGGTCCTTGAGCATTTGATGCTGTCAAATTAGCCAACTCTAGACCCACCCATTTCTTAATATGTGAAATATTAAATGACCTTGTCGTTTAAGCCCACATCAGTAGGGTTTTTGTGATTCACATCTGAAAGCATCCCAATCAAAACAACCTTTCGTCAAACAATACAATCAAGGCATAAGAATATGAGACCAGGAGGCCTAGTATGTGTCCTACTTGTACCACTTACCAGCTACATGGCTTTACACGCGTCTCAATTTTAGAGCCTTAGTTTTCTCCTCTGCAAAATGGGAGCCCACCTTCCAAGGGCTTCCAGAATTCCTGAGAGCAATAACAACTACAAGAACATAATCTATAAACTGCAAAACTCTAAGCAGATAGTGGAGGTTACTATTAAACTATAAATGATTGTACTTCATAATGGATATATAATCACAATCCTGAATTAGCTCAATCTCTTCTAAAACAAGAGATATGCAAACCCATATGGTGTTTGCATCATTTTTTTCCCACTAGATCATCTTCATGGACGATCTCATCACCTGTATCTGGGTCAGTGAGGGTCAGACTACTCTGGCTTGACCAGCCCCTTCATTTAGGGTTTTAGAATCCTTGGGATGTAAATGTTTCACTTCCAGAAACTTCATCATAGCACATGCTTCGTGACTCCCACTGCTGAGGTGCTGGCTCTAGACGGTGTGTGCCAAAGTGGCATTAGTCACCATTACCACAAATGGTCACAGAGCCCCTGCTTCATACAAGGCCTCACAATAGCTGTATGGCCACTGTGTGAGACCCAGGAATTGGATGGGGCAAGAGAGCCAGCCTCCAGGCCCAGTTCTGCTGTGCCTAGTTGAACAGGCTTCACCATGACTGTGTCTCAGTTGTCTCATCTATAAAATGGGAATAATAACATGCAACCTGACATCAACAAAAACAAATGAATGGGTAAGTAGTCTGTCACCTCGAAAGGAACATCAGTGGTAGTTACTGTCATGATTATTATTGCAATTTGGTACAGCCAAAGGCCATGCAGTGGACTGTGGGCAGGGAGGTACAGACTCACTGAGGGCCAGGCCCCTTGGAACTCGGAAAGCCAGTCCCCAAAAGTCTGCTGCAGTATTTCAGGGGGTGGAACACTTCTCCTTGAGGGAAGGACACGTGGAAAGGCCACCACTCCTAAGCTGCCACTACTGTAGGTATGTCAGAGAGCCTCCCACTCAGTGAAGAACACAGAATTTTGTTTATTTTCCAGAAAGTATCTCACTATGGTCTTGGATGGAGAATTATGAAAGCTTTGCACTGCAAGGGTCCTTTCAAAGAGAATCTTGTCCCAATCCCCTCTTTACAGGTAAGAAAACAAGGCCCCAGTAAGGGAAGGACCCAAGGTGGCACAGCAAGCAAGCTGGTGACAGAACCAAGCTGGTGGCAGAGCAAGGAGGAAAGCCAGTACTCCTCTGTTTTTAATTTTCTCCCATCCTCCTGCAATCAACGGGATGACTGGTTCTCAGTGTTCACTTGAGAAAAAAAAAAAACTGATAAGAATCTGAGGAATGTGACTGCTGAAAGAGACTGGCTGTGGAATTTGGCATTTGATACCCACCAGCGGATCACACACAATTACAACCTAGCCTATCTCTCGTGAGCAGGACACCTTCTGGACCTATATCCATTTCCAAAAGACCAGCGGTACCCCTGCAACCCACAGCTGTCTGAATCTCTAAGGAATTCCTCAGTTCCCCTGAGAAGAGCAGGCCCCAGAGAATTTGAAGCAACTCTGATTCCAGGAGAATGGATCCTGGCATTCCAAATTCAATCCTGTTTACGAAGTTTGCCTTTTCTTTGGGATCACACTTCTCAAACCTGCCTTTTCTTCCTACCTCTAAGAAGTGCCTGCCACGAGCACTAATCATTGGCAGCTCATTAAACCCTCTAGCAGGTGGAGGAAACGTGGGTTAGACACCACTGGAATCTGCATTTCCTCTCTGAGATAAGCCAGTAGGTTCCAGAGTTCTTCCTCACAAGAAGCTTCCAGAGCCCTGGGGGCGGGGAGGTGTCCAGCTGTGGGAATGGCTGTGTGACCTGGCATGAGGCCCATCCCTCTCTGGGCCTCTTTCTCCTCCGCAGCAGATGGAGCAGGAACACAGGAACAGCAGCAATAGGCTTCAGAAGGGCCAGAGCAATGCTGCCTCTCACCCAAAAGTCAGACAGTTGAGAAGTCACACTGGCTGAGCAAATGGCCTCTTCATGTCCTCCAGCCAGCCAGGGCCAGATTTCTACTGCCCATGGGGCTGGAGATGTCAGAGAAAGCCTAAGCCCTACAACCTCTCCAGGCAGGCAGTTTGTAAACAGCTGGGTCTGCAAAATCGTCCCTAAGCCAGGGCTCAGTGAGAATTTCTAGCAAAACCGAGCCACCTGTGTGGGGCACGTCATGTGCAAGTACGTGCTGCCATCCACCTGCCCTAGCTGCCGGCTTCTGGAGGCAGATGCCCTTAGCTCCTGTCTCCCCAGCCCCTGGCCCAAATGTAGCACAGGATGCACATCGGTGCCTGTGTTGAATGAACAAATGAATGAAGAAAGAAGGTGCGGAGATGGTGTGAACTGAGGTGTAAAAGGTACAAAGGGCACTCCCGGCCACCATCCCCATAGGGTCTCCATAATTGAGCCCTATCTGGCCCTCTGAAATCCCCTCCCCAAGGAGACCCTGGAACAGAAACCCTGACACCCCTTACCCAGGGTGAGCTGTGCCCCTCCCGCATCTGGGCCTCTGGTCCCCAGTAGTCTCTTTCAGGACTGCCCCCTCCCTCCCTCCCCACCCTGCCTCTTCTCTCTCAGATCTTTGCTGTTCCTTTAGACAAGCGTGACCCTCTCTTTTTGGTCCCCCAACTCTGCCCACCCACTCATAGCCACAGTACCCCGCCCCTCTCCCCCACCCCCCGCCAGGGCACAGGTGGGCTCATTCCACCATCTCTACCTCTCTAGTTCCTTAGAGCAGAAACCGGTTGGACTTGTATCTTGCGGCAGTGTCTGGCATCAAGAAGGTGATAAGTAAAATGTTTGTGAATGAGTGAGTTCAATGGAAGGATGGAATGTACATAAACTGTTTATTGGAAGAAGCAATTTTAGGAAACTTACATTCAAATTCTAACATATTTTACCATCAGATTATTTCCCACAGGAAAGCATCTGTAAAATTAGAATGAAAGCCCATTAAAAATAAGATTCTTTATACAAATATTTGCCCACATTTAGAGACCGTCTATAATATACAAAAGAAGAAACGCTGCAGAGTGCAGTACGCAGGTGTGTTTGAGGAAGAACTGTGGCGGTGACTAGCCAGGCACACGGGGAGGGGCCGCCCTTTGCCGGGATGCGTGGGACCGTGCCTCATCCCAAGGGCACCCTCAGCAGCCAGGATACAGCAAACAAGACATGAGACGTGGGACAAAGACCAGAGGCCCCTCTCTCTCCCTCACCTGTAAAACAGGTATAACCTGAGCACCTTGGTTATACCTGTGTCTCATTACTTGTATGCAAAATTAGGATAATAACAATACCAACAGGATTGTTGTGAGGAGTAAATGATTAAATCCTGTGAGGCATCAGAATGGCGGGTACTTGGTAAGTTCTCAGGAAATGGCAACTAGTTTCAGTCACACTCCTTCAACCACCTCCCAGGGTTGTAATTAGGCACTGGGTGGGTGACACATCTGGATGTCCATTTTATTCTGTTAACTCGACACACACATTGTCATCTCTAATCTAGAAGATTCCAACCCACGCAGCACGTTAGAGCCCTGCCCATACCCAGGGGGCACACTCCACCCCTGGGCAAGCAGCCCTGGCCCACCTTCCCTGGGGCTGATGGCCCCTCCTCCCACATCCTCAGCAGCCAGGCAATTGATCTAATCAGATTGCCACCCAGTTATGATCTAATGATAAAGGACTTCATGTCAGCAAAGTCCACACCCCTCCCCTGCAGAGTCTCCCTGAGGACAACAATTAGGGAGGAAATTGAGAACCCACTTCCCTGGCACCACCAACAAAAGAAGTGAGGATGAGAGGATAAATAATGCAGATAAGGCTTTGCACTGGGTCTGGCTCACAGAAAACGCAGGAAGAAAGGCAGCTGCTACCCCTAATTATCATTGTTATTGCTGGTCAGGAGGTGAGAACTCAGACACCCTGGAGGCTGTCCAGGACTCTGTGACTGGCTGAATTTCACAGGGCCCTAGGTAGTCAAGCATCAGGTAATATGTGGTTTTGGCCACCATGAACCCATTAAGAGGCACCAGCTGGACTTGGTTGCTGAGGAAGCTCTGTATTTCTGTCCTCAGTAGAAAAGGCACCAGCCTGTGAGTCAGGAAGGAGGGGTCTCACACTCGCTCTGCCTCTGACTCTGCAGGTGACTGGGGTGACTCCTAATCTCCGAGCCTCGATTTCCTCATTTGAAACTAGCAGATTCAAGCTGAGGCTCTCCAGTTCTTTCTCACCAACATACTGTAAAATGGGTAAGGCAGGAAACAACCCAGATGTCCGTCAAGAAGAGAATAAATAAAGTTTTGAACTCACATAATGGGACGCTACACAGCAGAAAAAGAACAAACTTGCTCCCTTCAACAACATAAGTAAATCTCACAGACATAGTGTTGATAAAAGAAGACAAAAGAGTCTACACTGTATGATTCTGTTTCTATGAAGTTCAAGAACAGGTAGAGCTATTCTGTGGCAAAGAAATCAGAATAGTGGTCACCTGTGTGGGCGCTACCTGGGCAGTGGCATGCAAGAGCCTTCAGGTGCTGGAAATGCTCTCTCTAGATCTAAATGGTGGTTAGATGAGAGCGCACATCCAAAGAAACTCATCAAGCTGTCTGCTTAAGCTTGTGCTCTTTTAAATGATGCCTTGGGAAGGAAAAAACAAACAAACAAACAAACAGGATAGGGCAATTCTAAGCCATTTAGCAATTAACATTTACTAAGCCCTCTCTAAGCACCAGACCCTGATGCAGTCACTGGCTGACAAGGCAGAAAGGAGACCTGCAATCTGATGAGAGGACACAGATGACACAAAAACCACAGAAATATAAGGCAAGTGACAAGAACAGACAAAAACTCGGGGTGATAGGGGAGCCCTGAGGAAGAGATGCTTGGGAGGGATGGGAAGGTTTACCCACCACAGCACAGAGACTCTGACCCGCCCCCCGCCCCACACCCAAGGCCTCACCCCAGGCATCCATCTGTCTTCACTCTTTGCTTCCCTGCCTCCTGGTCTTGCAGTTCTATTCACCCAGCAGTGCCCTAGGCCTGAGCTGTGGAAGAAATGCGCCCAACCACACAGCGTGGAGCCCCCTCAGAGCCACAGCCTGGCCTGGGATGCAAAGTCAGCGTCCCACACACCAAAATGGCTTCCCTCACATGTCCCTTCTCCCAACAAATTCCATCATTCTCCCAGCATCTCCTTTTGGCTCTTTAGCCCGCGTCACAGCTTCGTGCCACCTCCTTAGCACTTACTTGGCCACTGCCTCCCTTCTCGCTCCTACCGTGTCGGTCCAGGCCTCATGGGTCCCTTCCAGGACACACGAAGTCCTACTTCCTCCAGGCCTCTCATGCTGACTGAGGGCAGGGATGGAAAGGACAAGATCCTGCTCAACTCTGTGAACTCCCAGCATCCAGCATTAGCCTGACTCCAAGTCGAGGCTGAGGTACATTCATGAGGACATAAGGCATTCACAGAGACCTAAAAGCTCCGGAATTGCCAGAGGAGCAGCTTTGTGGGGCCGCAAGGGAATAAAGTGGGCTGGGAAGAGCCAGGCCACGAAAGGCCTTGAATGCCACCCTGTGGGGTTTGAGGCTTGGCCTGACGCCTGGGGAGCCATCAGAGCAGTTTTTAAGCAAAAGCAGGATGTAAACAGAGCTAAGTTCCAGAAGGTTTTCTCCAGCAGCCCCTACGTGCATGATTCCAGGGCTGAGACCCCATCGGAAGGTCATAGCCTCCAGAGAACCCTGGCTGCCCGAATCCATTGCAATTTCTTGGCCTTCTTTGTCCTCTGCTGTGATTGAAGGCAGATGTTCCTCTGGCTGGGCAGCTCACCTACCCCTCACCTTTCCCATCTCATCTGGCCACAAGAAAGGCACAAAAATCACAGGAGAGAAATTGCAGCTCTCCCCTGGCATCCAGTGGAGACACCCATTTCAAGTCTTTGGTTGTTTCTACAGAGCCATTTCTCTCCAGCTCTGCTAAGGAGCTTTCCTCCCAGGAATCCCTGCAGACAGGGCAACTCTAAAGAGGACCAAGGAGGAGGCACCGCTGCACTTCACAGGGTCTCAGGAGCTCAGCTGCTCGGGAGGGGGCCCAGCCAATGCACTTCTGTTTGTTTGTGGTTTCACCTTAGGATCAAAACAGAAAATTAAATCCATCGCTAGCTGCAGAATGCTCTGAACCAGGCCACCCAATGGTCATACATGAAAAAGCTGAAAACTAATGACTTGCAGTTTTCCTGCTAGGAAGGTTTCTTTAATCAGTTCTGCGGTAGGACGGGTGAGCCTTTGGTTAGAATTCCTCAGGATAAGATTTTCTCCCCTCCAGAGGAGACCTCACAATAGGACATTTGGAACCATATGACAGTGAAGCCTGGAAACCTTTTTTTCCTAAAGGGACGTTTGACATACATAAAACCGTACATATTTAATGGATACAACTTGATGAGATTGGAAATAAGTATACACATGTGAAACCATCACCACCGTAAAATATATATCACTTCCCAAAGTTTCCCCCTGCCCTCTTATCTGTTGTTATTAATTTTGGGTGATTATAATACAACATAAGATTTCCCTCTTAAATGCTTAAGTATACAATACAGTATTAACTATAGGCTCTTGCTGTCGCGTAAATTCCCAGGACGTATTCATCTGCATAACTGAGACTCTCCCCTTTGACTAGTAACTCTCGTTCCTCTGTCCCACTAGCCCCTGGCAACCACCATTCCACTCTGTGCTTCTGTGAGTTTGGCTGTTTTAGATCCCTCATATAACTGGGATCATATAGTATTTGTCCTGCTGTGTCTGATTAATTTTACTTAGTATACTGTCCTCCAGCTTCATCTGTGTTGCCACAAATGGCAGGATTTCCTTTTTTAAGGCAGAATAATATTCCATTGCATGTAAATACAATTTCTTTATCCAGTCATTTGTTGATAGAGAGAAACTTGCTTTATGGTGATAGAAATGTCCAGCAACAGCTCTTGCTGCTGTAACAAAGTGCCTCCAACTTAGCAATATAAATGATACATATTTATTATCTTACAGTTCTGGAGGTCAGAAGTCCAAAATCAGTCACCCTGGGCCAAAGTCACAGTGTCGGCAAGGCCACTTCCCTCTAGGAACCTGTTCCTTGTCTTTTCCAGCTTCTGGAAGCCGCCTGTATTCCTTGGCTGGAGGACCCTTCCTCACATCACTCCAATCTCTTGTTTCTGTGGTCACATCTATTCCCTTTGACCCTCCTGCCTCATTCTCATGAGGACCTTGTGATTAGGTTGCATCCACCAAGATAATTCAGTATAATCTCCCATCTCAATGTCTTTATTTAATCACATCTGCAAAGTGATTTTACCAGGTAAGGTAACATAGCCACAGGCTCCAGGAATTAGGATGCAGACATCTTTGGGGCCACTATTCTGCCTCCCAACATGGCTGGCCCCAGGCCACACAGCCAGGAGGTGGCCACACTGGGCCTGTAGAGGGAGGCATAGTTCGGACAAGTGGGAACTGGGTCAGAAATCTTCATCACCCTTTCAGGGTTCCCAGAGGTTACCATAAGCCTGGTTTGGGGAAATAACTTGGACCTTAGTTAATACAGAGAGTGCGTGGTTCAAAACAACCGATGCAAAAAGAAACCATGCAAAGGTACTTACAGGCGGGATGCAGGAAGTGAGTGCACATGGCTCAAAAGTGCCAGACCTGCTCAGGGCACCTCTGCTCCTGCTGTTTCCACCAACTTGGAGAATCCCTCCCATCCCTGCTCCCAACTCTGCTGTGAAACCCACAGCAACCTCTCACTCCTCGGCCTAGAATGACCTTCTTCTCCAGCTGCTTATACCCTCCTGCCTCTCAGGCCCACCCACTACCCCCTCCCCCACCTCTGTGCTTCCACACTGCTCTACTTTACTCCGAGAATGCACCCCTACAGCTCAGTATGGGTGCAGACACATGCGCACATGGCCCTCCCCCAACCAGGCAGGCCATGTCACCCTTGTCTGCATTTTCTTCATCACTTATCCTCCACTCTCAAGCACTGAGAGAGAGGGCAGATCGCATAGTGGTCAAAAGCACAGACTCAGACAGCCTGGGTTGAAATCCTGACTCTGCTTCTATTAGCTGTGTGACCCGGGACAAGTTGTTTAACCTCCCTGTACCTTAGTTTCCCTATAAAGTGGGGAAAATAATAGCACTTAACCCGTGGGGTCATTGTGAAAAATAAATGAATTAAGAATGTACCTAACACACTTAGTAACCACTAATTAAGTGTGTGCCACTGTAATTATGCATCTAGGATAGTCCAGGCACTGGAGAGAATGGAATAGACCTCGTCGCTCTGCTCAGGAAGCTTATAGTCCAACAGAGAACACAGATATTAAACAAATAATTAGTTAAATAATTAATTATGGAGTTACAATGGTGTGTAGCAGTAACACATGCCCCTGCCTCCTGAAAATAGTGGCTCCTCCAACCTCCCAACAGCCGCATCTGTACTTGCTTCTGAGCTGACATCACTCGAACATGGGCACACACAAGACCCTGTGTATTAGCCTTGTTTCTAGTCTCTGTAAACTTGATGCTTTAACATCTGCCCTAATGCATATGCCGGACAAGCCTTGTTCTGGACAACCTGGGGATACGCCTGAGTCACCCTGCCCTGGCCTCCTGCTCCTTCATTGCTGTCCCCCAGTCCTGCCTCTGGGCATGCTCTTCAAACGCAAAACCAGTCAATCTAGAGTCCACACCTCAACCACCACCTTTATGGGCTCTCACACTCAGAACCACCCACCCGCCCTAATCACCCAAGACCGGGTACCAGGCTACTAGGGACAGCCCTAACACTCCAGACCCACTGAAATTACTCAAACTAGCCGACCCTGAACCTGCTCACCGTCCTTCACCTGTTCCTTCCTCCAAACACCACGACAAAGGGCCTTGTCCCACCACGCCCACTCCACCTCCCCACCAACCTCTGCATGTCCCCATGTAGCCCTGTGTGATTTGGCACGCCCCCTCCTCTTGCAAACTTTGAGAAATAAATATCTATACTTCACATTTTTATATCTATATAAAAATACACTATATTTTAGGACACCCTATCAATCCAAATATGGACCCTAAGCTACATGATGCAGATGACACAGCATGTGAAGCCAGAAAACCCAGATTCCAGCCCTGGCTCAGCCACATCCCAGCTGTGTGACCTTGGACAAGTCCTTATTCACCTCCCAGCCCTTTTCCCCTTGGCAAGACACTTGCCCCTGAAATGAAAAACTAACCCAGGCACGTGTCATCAGCCTAAAACTACAAAGGTTATCATTTATTCCCAACCTAAAGCCTGCAGAATGTGAAAGTCCTCTAAAATTGGGTCCAAATGCAGAGATTTCCCCCCTCCTCCAGAGAGTCATGGAGAAGACTTACGAGGACTAACAAGGAAGTTGAAAACTCTGGTTACCTCCTGAAATCTCCTGTGTCCAACCATCAATCCCGAAGACCCTTAACTGACACACACCCAGGGCTTGGGGGAGGGTTATGGCCCTGCCCAGGATGAATCCACAGCCCTAAGTCAGGCATTTGGGAAACTGAACAACCAGAATCCCTGTCAGGCCTCAGCACTTCCAGCAAAAACGGAGTGACTCGCACCCCCCACACACATTCTCACGTGTACTTGTGTGTAAGCAAACTCCAGAGACCAGAGAAGCTTCCATCTTATACTAGAACCGGACCCCCAGAGAGGCAAACAAGCTCGTGTTTTTCTTCGCCATCTGCTCCTGCTCTGAGGGCCAGGGCCCTCCCCCATCCCCCTTTCCTTCCGCTGCCCTGTCCCCCATGAGGCCTCTGTTACCACAGACAGGCAACACTGACCTCCTCACAGAAGGCTTTCGTTAGCAGGTCAGGCCTAAGAAGCAGGGATGGGGCAAAGGGTACAGGCCAAAGAGGAAGCCTGAGGAGGGGGAATGCTCTCCTGAAGGTGCCCTGAAGCCACATGGGGAGAAGGGAGGGGCACAGAACTCTGGGTGTCTGGGAGGCCAGTCAGCAAAGCGCCCTCCCTGCACAGCCTGGCCTGCAGCACAGCCCCCTGTGGTAGGCCCTCAGCTCCCCAGCCTCAGAGAAGTGGTTCCCAGTCCCTGAGACCTCACCAGATATTTACACTGAGGCTGTCTCAAGAAATTTCTGGAAAACTCCCTTTTCTCCACCCACTCCCACTTCAAAGAAAGAAGCAAGACCCCTAAATCTGGTGGCCTCAGTGGCTTCTTTAAAGTGGCTTCTGGAAAGCTGGTCCAGTGGGAACAAAGCACAGACAAGGGCCACACTCCAGGATTCCTTGAAATTACAGACCTGCTCTGGAGGAAGGTGTGAGTGCCTCAGTTTCCTGGAGGAGAGTGGGTCATACACTCATGCGTTCACTTATTTGTCCCTTGCTGTTGTCCTCAGTTGTTTTCACCTGTGACCTGGCATCTCATCTGGTGGCCCAGGTCCCTCCCCTCCTTCAAGGTCTCCAGAGGCTCTTCATGACCCCCAGAATGAACCACAGCTCCTCCACCTGGCAGATCAGGCCCTCTATCAGGTGGCCCATGCTTACCTCCATCCTTGCTTTCTGCCTCGTGTTTTCAGAACCCTGGGCCACACCTTGCCAGGCCCCCCTTCCACCCCCTTGCTGAGCCTTTGCTCACTCCCTCTTCTCAGCCTTTCCCTTCTCTGTCTCCAAGATCCACCCTCTTTGGGAAGCCTTCCCAGTTATCCTGGGTACCACACTGCTCCTGCCTCTATTTCCTCACATACCTTTGTCAGACCTTTGTAACTCCAGAACTGCTGAGATAATTGTTCATTTACTCTCCTCTATTGGACTTTGAAAGCACTGACCCCTCCTGAACCATTTCTGCACACTCAACAACTGACAGAGTCTCTGGTATACCACGGGCACCTGGAATATCTGTAGAATAAATAAAGATCACTTCATCGAGGCTTCTGGGAAAACACGTTAAAAGAAAGGGCAAGACCCCAAACTAAATATACTAACCTTCCTTCTTAATATATTCTGTGTGATCTCAACTTAGCAAAATAATGGGTAGGTAAGTAGAGAGATGATAGATAGATAGATAGATAGATAGATAGATAGATAGATAGATAGATACATAAACAAGCAAGCACGGAGCAAAGACCAAAAGGAAATACGACTGTCAAAAATGGAATTACAGGGAAAGGTGTAAATGGTGTTGGGAAAACTGGATATCCACATGTAAAACAATAAAATTGAATCTTTACCTTATACAATATACAAAAATTAACTCAAAATGGATCAAAGACCTAAACATAAGTCCTAAAAGAATAAAACTGTTAGGGCAAAACATAGAAGAAAACATAAAACAAAAGCTTCATGACAGTGTATTTGGCAATGGTCTCTTGGATATGACACCAAATGCATGAACGACAAAAGAAAATATAAATAAACTGGACTACACCAAAATTTTAAAATTTCGTGCCTCAAAGGACACAACCAACAAAGTGAAAAGGCAACCCACTCAATGGGAGAAAATATTTGCAAATCATGTATCTGATGAGGAGTTAATATCCAGAATATAAAACTGACACTTACAACTCTATAACAATAACAACAACAAAAAATCGGATTTAAAAATTGGCAAAAGACTTGAATAAACATTTCTCCAAAGATAATATACAAATAGCCAATAAACACATATAAAGATACTCAACATCAAGAATCATTGGAGAAATGCAAATCAAAACCAGTAACATACCACTTCACACCCTTTAGAATAGCTATTAGAGAAAAAAAAATCAGAAAATAACAAGTGTTGACAAGAATGTAGAAAAATTGGAACCTTTTGCTCTGTTCATGAGAATGTTAAATGGTGCAGCTGCTGTGAAAAACAGTATGGTGGTTTCTCAAAATATTAAAAATGGAATTATCATATGATCTAGCAATTCCACTTCAAGGTATATATACCCAAAAGAATTGAAAGCAGGAACTCAAAGAGATATTTGTATATCCATTTTTAGAGCATCATTGTTCACAACAGCCAGAGGTAAAAGAAACCCAAGTGCCCATCGACAGATGAATGGATAAACAAAATATGGTATATCCATACAATGAAATATTATTCAGCTTTAAAAATGGAAGAAATACTGACATATGCCATAACATGGATGAAACTTGAGGACTTTGAGCTAAATGAAATAAACCAGTCACAAAAGGAAAAATACTGTATGATACTTTATATAAGGTACCTAGAGCGGTCAAATTAATCAATCCCTGCGACCTCACCAGATATTTACATTGAGGCTGTCTCAAGAAATTTTCTGGAAAACTCCATAATAGAGACATAGAGTAGACCAGTGGTTGCCAGGGTCTGAGGGGGAGGTGGACGGGGAGGGAAGTTAGTGTCTAATGCATATAGAGTTGCTGTATTGCAAGATGAAGAGTCTAGAGATGAATGGTGGTGATGGTTACACAATAATGTGATGTATTTAATACTACTAAACTATACATTCAAATGTGGTTAAGATGGTAAATTTTGTTATGTATATTTTATCACAATAAAAAGAATTTTAAATTTTAAATTAAAAAAATATAATTATAAATGATTTCTTTTGTTTCACTTTTCAATATTTCCCAAATGATCTATAATAAATATAATTGGAAAATATAAACTTTTTTTTAAAGAAAATGTGTCAGACCCCTTTTACCTAAACATCTGGGCTGGCCATTAGAGCCCAAGCCTCTGCCAGTCCCAGGCCTGCTAGGCTGCAGGCTTACATCGGCTTTTTCTACCTGACACCAACATTTGGTTTCCATTCCCAACTCTTCACATAAGTCTTAGAGATCAGCTCCTGCTGGTTTCAGGTCCAGCGGAAGGAAAGCAGCTCTTGGGAGGGTCGGCTTGCATCCTAAGAGGGTAGATTTGGCTGGGCCAGTGGTGAGCTGCCTTGCCCAGACACCTCCAGGCCCCAGAGCCCATCCATCCTGCAAGCTACCCACCCACTGTCAGCAGGGCAGGCGAATTTCCTGGTGTGGTAACCCAAGCCCTTCTCTGCTCTCCATGGGCTCTGTTATTAATCTCAGGGCAGATCCTATGTCCAAAGCTGAGACAGCTGTCCCCACGTGCAGCTGCTCCAGGCCAGCAAGTAGATGACTTCCAGCATTACCACCTCCCTGCCAATGACCAGGCAGAAAACTGGACTTTCCTGCCAAATCCCTTGCTCATGCAACTGCCTCGGCTCTCACACCACATCAGGGTCCATTGTGTTCCCTGTTCACTCCCTGGTTCATTCCAGGTTAGAATGCAACTCCAGGCTCATGAGCTCATGAGCTCCTGAGCAACTTGGACTCCTCTGCCTAGAAAGCAAACATAGTGGTGTCCCCATTGGTCTTGTTTTAATCCACACTCCATGCTCAGCCTGGATTACCTGCCGCGGCAGACAATGCCATCTAGGATGGGGCTCCTGACCACCGGCGGCGTGTAGCCCAGTTACAGAACAAGCAGCATGAAACAAGAATAAAGGAAGTCAGAACTGTACCAGGGGAAGCTGCTCATGGCAGGCATTCAGCCAGGTGCTACATAATCCAGAAGGCTGTTCAACCAACTCCAGAGACCACTGTTCACATCGGATTCCAAGTGCAACACACAGCCTTGATTCAAATGGCTCACCTAATGTTCCCACAGGAACTGGCTTCAATTAGTCCCATCTCACAGATGTGTAAACTGATGTAAGTTAACAGTAACTTGCTCACAGCTGGGGGGCATCCAAGTTTCTGACATAAATTTGCCTGACTCTAAAGTTCTGAGTCTGTGCTAGCAGGCCCACCCACCACAGCCCAACTTGGCTGAGCCTTTATAAACTGACCCACCCACCCACATGTCCAACTATGCACAGCTAGCAGATGCCCCATCTTCCCCCGAGCATGAACTTAATTCTGGCTCTATATTGGCAGATGCCAAGGATATAGTGATGACCAAAGCAGACCATTCCTGACCTCCAAGAAGCTTCCCTGCAAGGGGGTCCCAAGAGTCCACGCACTCATGATTTTGGCCCCCTGTATTCTTTAGGACACAGCCATGACTCAGTCCTAGTTGTCCCCGTGATTCCGCCACATGCACACCAACAGGTGCAAAAAGACAGAGGCAACATACACAGCCAGGCCAAGCCCATATAAGGCAACTAGGACAGCTAACACCTGGACTAAGATACAGCTAGCATCGGTCTATAAAAGTGCATCATGCCAGTCTGAAACACTGTTTTCTCACTCTTAAGAATTCTTTGGGCCAACTGCAGTTTAGGGAGGTGGGGACACACACACCATTTGCCTCTCTTCAGAGTGAACAAGTAAGAGGAAAGAAGAAAGCAGAGATGACTGTGAGTGAAACCAAACCACTATCCATTTTCCAGACCTACTTTCTCTCTCCTCAGAGCCCCCCACCTCTGTCATTCCTTCCAGTTCAACCATGTTTTTGACTTACACAATGACCAACACACATACACAGTCACCCACACACGCACACACATTGGGAGACCATAAGATCCTCTAACTCAAAAATCCTAAGAACCACCTGAAAAACCATTAAAATAATTTTTTTAATGCATGAAGGTAGCTGGATATAAGGTCGACATTCTCCAAGTGAACAGCTTTCCTATTTGACAGACATAAACATTTACAAACATCAAAGAACAAAAGGAACTCATTCACAATAGCAATAAAAACTATAAGATGCCTAAGAAAATCTAACAAGATCTGGATAAATGTAGTATACCTTGTTCCTGAAAAACACACAATATTATATACATCGAATTCTATTAATCCATTAAGTCAACACAGCCTAGATCAAAAGCCCAACAGACAGGATGATAGAACTAGAAAAGATGATTCTAAAATTCACCCCAAAGAAAAAATGTACAAGAACAGCTAAGATGATTTTGATATAGATGGACAATGAAGAAGGAATTGCTTTATCAGCTAACAAAACATACGCTATAGTAATTAAAATAGTGTGGATTTGGCACCAGATCAGATTAAGAGTTCAGAAAAAAGAACCACATCTATAGGGAAATTTAGTATATGATTAAAGTGGCCTTTCAAATTATTGAGAAAGATTGGATTGTTCAATAGAAATTGGAGGTTCTAAAGTTAAATACATACCTCAGAGCCTACGTAAAAACTCAGTGTGAAGGCCATGCTTTTATCATGATTCTTCATGCAAAGCTGACTCTTAACAAGCTTTTGATGCTCAAAGCCACTTTTAGTCTTAATACTGTTTGAAACCTAAAATCAGTCTGACTCTTCAAGGCGCCAAATGTCTGACGTACCGTTTTCTTTTCATTTCTGTTTGTGTAGTAGGCTAAATAATAGACCCCAAAGATTCCTCATCCTAATCCCTGGAAACTGTGACTATGTTTTCTTACATGGAAAAAGGGACTTTGCAGATATAATTAAATTAAGGGTCTTGAGGTAGGTAGATGATCCTGGATTATCTGGGTGGGCCCAACCTAATCACAAGGATCCTTATAAGATGGTGGGTAGAAGATTTAGAATCAGAGAGAACGGAAATGCTGGAAAGAGAGCTTGGAGGATGCCCTTTGAAGATGGAGAAAGGAGCTATAAGTCAAGGAATGCCAGCAGCTTTTAGAAGATGGAAAAAACAAGGAAATGAATTCTCCCCTGAAGCCTCCAGAAGGATCAATCTTTTGAATACTTTTCGGCCCAGTGAAACCCATTTTGGACTTCTAACTTGGAGACTTGTAAGATAACTAATTTTCTGTTTTTCTAAGCTATAAAGTTTATGGTTATTTGTTATAGCAGCAATAGGAAACTAATACAACTTGCAAAGTAGTCCTTTCCTGGGTACTCTCTGTAATCCAGGTACTCTGCAAGAACCTAGAATACAGCTGCCAAATGAGACAGATGGGATCCCTGCCCTCAGATAATTTACAGCCTCAGGGTAGACAACTATTAACTAATTATCAATCCATCAATTATAGGATTGACACAGTTATCATGAGCCTCTAAGTCAGAGAGCAAGCTCTGGGGGTATTTAACAAGGGGAATTGACCTTATCTTGGGGGAACAGAAAAAGTTTCCCTGAAGATGTGATATTTAAGCTGATATCTGAACCTTGAGCAATGGTTAGCTAGGCCAAGAAAAAAACAAAAACTCGTCAAGGCAGTGCAAAAGCCCTGAGGTAGGAAGTGGCTTGAGGTTAAAAAGCAACCTCGGTGGTGAACAGAGCACCCAGAGAGGCAAAAGGTCAGGACAGAGTTCTCTCTTGGTCCCCGATGTAGCAGACTCTCCCACCTGCTCAGCTGCCTCTCCAGGGAGGCCCATATCTTCAGAGTTCTTGCATGAAGTTTCAGGGTCTGAGCTAATTGTCATCATCAGCTGTGGGACAAAAGAGAGAAGAGCCTGGCAAACCCTGTAGATTCCATCATTCCAGAAATGGGGGTGGTGCCTGGGCAGGCTGAGATCTCTGAGAGCCAGATGATAATCAGCCGTGTGGCCAAGTCAATCACAGAGGGGCAGGAAGAGGGAAGTGCTGATTTCCTAGATTAGC
>NW_006441386.1:8427550-8432491 GCF_000325575.1 Pteropus alecto
CAGGGCACAGACAGCCGGAGCCAAATCAGAAGGAAACTGCCACCTTCTCACAAAGGCTTCCTGAACGAGACTGGATGTACTGGCGCCTCCAGGGGCCAGCAGGGTGGCAGGGTCAGAGGGCAGCCTGCAGCAGAGCCTGATTGCAGAGGCTATACCCTAGAGAAGACAGAAGACTGAGCCTTTCACAATGGCCACGCAGGGAAGACCCTCTGCTGGGCCTCCTAGTGCTAAAAACTGGGGGGCTTTTCAGCAAATGCCACACAGTCCCTGTCCTTCCAGAACAAAGAAGTGGGTAGGTGGGCCAGATACTTTCAAATAAAGACATAAATTGTTTGGGCTGCAACCCACAGCCAGTTATGGATGCAAACAACTTACACACACACACACACACACACACACACACACACACCCTCCTGTAGGTGTTGGTGCTCTCCGCTTTTGTTCAGAGAAGTAGAAGTAGGGTGAGGGAACTCTTAAGTGGGGCTCTCATCCAGTGAGCAAGAACTGCTGAGTAATAATTAGTCTGCATATTTAACCCATTTCCTCATTTGATCTCAGCCTAGTCCTATTAGTTTCACATTTCTTGTGAGGCACCATGTCAAGGAGGGGAGTGCTGGCGTGACTGTGGGTCCCCTGATGAGTCATGACAGGCCCACTATAGGAGACACGCCAGAAGAAGCACTTGGGGTTCCCTTGGCTGTCACAACCCTTGGGGAATGAAGTTTGTCAGAACTCCTCAGCCCCTGAACACACCATGTGCTTCTCGGGGGCCACAGACCCTCTAACCTACTCCCTAGTCACATTCTGGAGGTGACCTTCCGTGTTCATCTCCCAGGGGCTGTGGTTCCACTGGGAGCTAGGCTGGCCCCCACCCTTTTCTCAAATCCTTAAAAACCTGAGCAAGGGTCCTAAGGGACCCTCAATTCTGTATTACTCTGGCTCCCTTGAAGCACCAGGGTAGGCGACTATAGGGTGAGGTCAGAAATGACCCTGATGAGAGTGTAGGACCGGCTCCTAAAGGGCGAAGGGCACTACAAACTGCTGAGGCATCTAACTTTGACCCACTCACTAGGCCAGAGTTTCCCAAAGTGCATCATCTAGAACACCATCTTAATGAAATGCTCCCTGGAAAAGCATCTGGTGGCCTCGGATGTCTATGAAACTCACCATTTCCCAAGCTTAGCAGACTGCCCATTCTGGAAAAGCCTTTATCATTTTAAGAAGCTGCATAGTGTTTACGAGATATTGTTCTAGATGCTTTATT
This sequence comes from Pteropus alecto, assembly GCF_000325575.1. Classification (NCBI taxonomy): domain Eukaryota; kingdom Metazoa; phylum Chordata; class Mammalia; order Chiroptera; family Pteropodidae; genus Pteropus; species Pteropus alecto. Next base: position 8,428,815 of record NW_006441386.1, read on the forward strand.
AATATTAATTCATTTTAAGACCTAGAATGACCTGATAAAGTAAATACTACAATCACCCTCATTTTACAGATGGGGACACGGAAGCACAGAGAGGTCAGGTGACTCAACCAGGGCCACCCAGAGTAGAGATTCAGACTGAAGCAGCCTGGCTCCAGATCCCACTCTTCACACCCTCCTTCTTTATTAAGGAAACTCTTGAGCTTGGTTTACAGGCACTTCCAAGCTTCTTCTCATAACTCCCATTAACACCTAACAGAACAAGCTCCGGAAACATCCAGGCAGGGGGAGCTGGCAAAGGTCAGGAGGCAGCCTGGCTAGCTCTGACCTTTTGCAAATTGTTCTGGAGGCACATAGGGCAGGGCAGACAGAGAAGCGTGGGTGGGGGGAACCCCCCTCCCTGCCTCTCTACCCCAGTGTTACAGAATTAACCTGGACTGGGTCCAGCTCCTTTCAAGGTGGTCTCATACAAGCCACCAAAGAGAAAACATCTAGACCCAGGTTTCTGGGAGGCAATGAAAAATAAGACCAGGCAAGAAAGGCAGGGACCTCTGACTTCTAGGAGAGAACAGTGTGCCGTGTGTCTACTTTCATAGGATCGGCTGCAGGATTCCCGAAAATCCTCTCACAGTTAGTTATTGTTACTCTATTCCCCTGCCCCAGGCGGACTTGGTTGGGGTACAGCTCACACACTCGAAGCAGCAATGAAGTGTCGAACCAGTTCAAGCCAAGAGAAGCCTGGAGTGGTGCTCTTATTGCTATAGGAATTGTTTCTCTGGGAATGGATTTTAAAATAACAGACAAACTAGGGTGGGAGAGAGAAGAGTGAGATGAAGGAAGAGGAGATTCAGAAAACCCTAGGACCGAGGAAAAGGCCATTTCACGTGATTTTCAGGAAAACTCACCCTTTTCTACCCACTCCTACTTCAAAGGAAGAAGCAGCCTCCACACCTCCTCTAAGCATGGCTGCCAGAGCTGGCCTGGTGGGGACATAGGGCAGACAAAGACCTCTCTCCAGGACCCCTCAGAACTACAGACCCGCATGGGGGCAGAGGCCAAGTCTTGGTTTACCAGAGGTGAGAGATCAAGACATTTGTTCATTTATTCACTTAACAAGCAGCCATGGAATATCTGATATGTACAAGCCGGGTGCTAGATGCTAAAATTTGGCTACTAAACCACGTGGAAGAAAAACACAAGTATTTTACAAAAAATGCAGGTTGTGTGAATGGCGTGCTGTGCTGCCTTTCGAAGCACTGCAGATTCTCTGCCATGTTTTCAGGAGTAAAGCAGCCTGCCCCCCAGTATCCCCCAAGGAGGGCCAGGAGCCCCAGTCTGCAACCAGAGTGGCCAGGTGCTGCCAGCTGCACAGACTCTGAGCTCTCCTCTCCCTGCGGCTCCATCCCCACTGCCTCTGCCCAACTTCAGGTTGGGCCACTGTTAGCTGGCCTCCCTCTTCTTGCTCTTTAGGGTGGCAGAAAAGGGGCTTTGCATGCAGACTCCAAAGGCCCAGCCTTTCCCCACCTGCCCACAGCCCACGGTCCAGCCATCCTGAACTCAATTGCACTGACCGCATGTAAGGCACCATCCCGCCTCCCAGCCCTCACATGGTTGTTCCGTCCACCCAAAATGTACTTTCCAGTCACTGTTGAGAATACCCTGCTCATCTTACAAGACCACTTAAAACATGACTCCTCTGGGAGGTCCTCGGCATATAACTAGCGTTTCCCAAAATATGGAGTCTGGAACACCATCCTCACAAAAGGATTCTGTGGGCTCCTATGCTATGAAAGCTTCCATCCTCCCAACCTTTGCAAGGCATATCAGCACACTACACATCACAAGCCCTAATAGTGTTTACTCCCTGTTTTCCCAAGCTATTTATTTTAGCCCTAGAACAACCTTATGAAGTAAATACTACAATCATCCCCGTCTTACAGAGGAGAAAACTGAGGTACAGAGATGCCCAAACTCCCACACACCCTAATTCCCCTAGACAAGTAATTGCTCACATGCCCCTTGCCTGTCCACTGCACTTTGCACACGTTTGTGTCACAGCAAATTCCACACTTGCTCATGAGTCTGCCTTCCCCAGCCAGTCTCTGAGCTCATCAAAGTCAGAGGCAAGGTCTGAATTATCAATCATCTCACTGCCCCCAGCATCAAGTACACAGTAGGCGCTCAGTGGTAACTTCTTGCAAGTAAGGCACCAGGGTACCTGTGCAGGCCTCGGGGCTATGCCCCTGCCCTCCTGTTTGAGTCTCCAGCTTCAGCCTGCTTACTGTGGGGCCCAGCAAAGTATGGCTGGTAAATACCTGGCCTGCATATGCTCACATTCCCAAGGGGCAGGGGCGGGTGGTGGGCAGCACAGGCTCATGCACTCATGTCCCGGGTGGGCTGGGCAGGGCCACGCTAGGGCATAAACAGGCAGGAGCAATGATTCCATCTGCAGGGAAAGGAAGTGGAAAGTGAGTTCTCAGTACCCAAACCACAAACAATCACAGACACGAGAGGCACAGGGAGCTGCCCACAGAGAGGTAAACAGAGCAGGAAGTTCAGTCTGGGAAGACTTCCTGAAGGAAGGGTATTTGTGGCTGCTCCAAAAGAGGGTGGAGCTGAGGCACAGGAGAGGTATTGGAGGAAAGAGGAGACACCTCAGCATCTCAGCTCTGCTGAGGCGATAAAAAAGTGACTTCAGAATAAGAGATAGTTTGGAGGGCCAGGTAACGGAACTGGGGAGCACAGGAGGCAAAGAGACCCCTGCAGTCCCCCAGGAAGGGGGGTCGCCCACTGCAGGTCTTAACCCAGAGGGGCTGTGGAATCAATTTTCTGAGTCTTGGCAAACACTTTTTTACAAACTAGATAGAATACAATAAAAAAGAGAGTATCACATATGGTAACAGTAAGCATTATTTTGTGAAACTTATTTCAGATGTGTATGTGTGCATGAGCAGGCAGGCATACTCAGTCACTATATAAAAGGTATTTCTTATTATGGGTCATGATGAAAGAATCTCAAAAAACTGTGTTCTCCATGCAGTGCTTCTTAAACCTGGCTGCACCAAAAAAGCACCTGGGAGGCCATTAAAACACACACTTCCAGGTCCTACACTTCCTGAATCATGAGTAGGACTGGATATCCAATTCTTTTATCTCCCTGGTTCATTCTGATGAGCCCATCAGCGCTCTGCTGTTTAGGGGATGTTGTTCCTAAAGAATGGGAACAAAACCTACTAGATAATTTGTGGGGCACAGTGCAAAATAAAAATACAGGGCCCCTTGTTTTAAAAGCTGGAGAAAACAACCCATTAAAAGTATTAAACAACAAAGCTTTTTCCCTTTTTCTGAGGCCTCTCTGTCTTGACCTGTCATTTGTGTATTTTCACATGTGCTCTCTTGGGCACGGGGATACTGATGGAGCAAATGCAGACCCTTACAGGCACCCTTGGACCCTTCCCTGCAACTCCATCATGTTCAAGCACACACATGTGCAACCCTTTCTACCAGCCTCCAGGCTGAAGCACTTCACCACAGCTAGGGGCAGGGAAGTCAGGCCAGGCATCTCCCCTTCCCAAGGGTCCCCTATCCTACAGCGGACAGGCAATCCTCTACAGTACAGCAATCTCTGTCCCAAGACATACTAGGAGCCAGAATGGCAAGAGGCTCTCCATTCTCAGTCA
>NW_006441386.1:8432549-8442709 GCF_000325575.1 Pteropus alecto
TGCTGAACAGGCTGGGGTACTGCCAACCCAGCACAGGGACTGTGGACACCATGCCTCATTCCAGGATGTCATCGGGTACTTGTACCCAGTCCCAACCCTCCCTGAGCCCACATCCTGGCTCCAGGCAGAGGCAGAGGGTAGCAGAGGTCATTGGTCAGTGTGGAGAGGGAGAGGCCAGATGGCCCTGGGGCGTCAGAGGCTGGGGCGCAAGCAGCCGAGAACTCTCCCCCAAGGAGGGGGTAGGGGACAGTGAATGGGACATGGTAAGAACTGAGGATCAAGTCCCTGAATATGCTCCGCTGTCCTATTAGACTTTACTTACAAAGCACACATTTAAAGATAAGAGTATTGAAAATTTCAAGACAAGAAGCACTAAGCATTAAACCCCAAGCATGGAATCCATCAGATTCTGGCCTCTGAACTGGTCAAATGGTCATGCCTGGGGACACACGAAGGGAGGAAGGAGACTGGGAGAGGGAGAGAGATGGAAGAGGGAGAAATGAAAGGAGGGGGAAGGGACAAGTCGGGATGCAGCAGTGTCATCATCAGGCATAAGAGCATTTCCAAAACTGACTTGCCGGAGAGTTTCTAAATAGAAAACAAAAAACAGTCGCAAGTTCTGAATTTCATCCCATCACTTTTTCAAATTGTCTAGAAATGGATAAAACCCTGAACATCAGGCTAGAATATAGCCATGTTTCAAAAAGGGCAGAAACAAGTCCCTGTGAGCAGCCCTGGAGCCTTCCCTCCTGATGCGCCTTGTCTTATCATTTCTGAAAGGGGTTTTACGTCCAGGGCCGCTATGCCACAGGGACTGAAAAGTGACCCTTGGTAGGACTCATACCCAGTCTAGATTCGCAGCCTCGGTGGGTCCTTGGTTCAGTTCACTCAACTCTATTTTGAGCCCTGGGCTGGTCCCAAACAGGCGGGTGACATTCCCCTTAGCACTCACAGTCTACTGTGGGATAAAGAGCAGTTAAGGCAGGGAAGGTACGAGAAGGGAACATTTGGACCTTAACTCAGTCATTGTGATGCAGCCTTTATGACTGAAGACATTTGGGAAAAGGCCGTCCAACTTTCGAGGATTTGAGGTACACACGTCCTCACTCCATCCTGAGACTTACTCTACATCTCCCTAGAGGAGAGAACTGCCTTAAACTTGGGCAAGAGGAGCCTCTCCCTCTGCTCTATGCTTTTGAGGCCCCCCTCTGGCTACACCCTTCCCCAAAGGGCAAGGAGACTGTAGGGCCAAGAGGACATGACCCCCAGAGCCCACAGCCCATTTACAGACCAAGCGCAGGTACTAAAGAGCCTAGAATTCCCTCCTCAAACAGCTGAGCCCAAGGTGTGGCCAATGACAGTTGTTAGGTGAGGGGAGGAGCCTGAACTGGGGCTAGAGTGTCCACAGTATCTGTGTACCAGAGGGAAGGTGTCAGATGGGACAAGAAGGGAAGTGAAGGATGGCTCTCCCTGAACCACTAAGTCCAGAATAAAATTCAAGGAAGCCAGGAGTTCTAAATGTGAGCCTGGCCCCCTGGGTCAGTAAGAGGATGTGCTTGTCAAAGTCAATGACAGAATATATTTTATTTAATAGTTTGTAAGTGTGTGTGGGCCTTTATCTGTACCCTAGCCTCAGGCCCTGCAAATGTCAGGGGTGGCCCAAGCTTGCAGGTGATATAGGTAAGAGAAGTCTGTGCTCATTCACATAAGGCCATTTTGACCCAGCATCATTAAACGGCTTCTTCAAAATGCACCTCCTGGAAAAAGTGCTGATGGGAATGCAAATGGTAGAACACCTCTGAAGGGTGATTTGACACTAGCAGAATTATGTATGTATACACTTACCCTTCACTCAGAAAACCTACTCTAAAAAATGTATCCTAAAGAGTCGCTTGCAAAAATATGAAACGAATAATGCACAATAACATGTGACATTATACATAACACAAAAGGTTGGAACAACACAATGTCTCTCAGTGGGATGAGCGAAATAAACTGCAGTCATTCACACCACGCAGAACGGTGGAGCTGTGAAAATGAATGCAGGAGACATGAACAGTTCTGGACATGGATGGTGCCGATGGTTTCACAACAGTATGAATGTATTTAATACCACTGAACTGTACACTCAAAGATGGATAAGACGGTAGATTTTGCTACGTATATTTTAAACATAATTTTTAAAATTGTGAAAAAAGGAATGAATACAGAAGGTATCCATGCCCTGATATAGAGCAATCTCCATAGCACATTGTAAAGGAAAACAAAAAGGCCAACTGCAGGGCGGTGTAACTGCTCCACCACCTCTGTGTAAGAAGCGGGGAAGCAGATAATGCACAAACGCGCACATGCACACACACGCATGCACACGCTTACATTTGCAAAACCAAACAGTGGAAAGGTAAAGTAAAAACCAATTCAAAACATGGTTACCTACATATAGTAGATAATGGGAAAATTATTTATACAAGTAGTTCAGTAATTAAATGAAAAAGAAATGTCAGAATTAGAATAGGACCTTCAGGAGCGTCACAGTCATGGAGCAGCCTCCTGCGGTCTCCTCTGCAAATGGGCTCCGTGGCCTAGCTCCCCCGTCCCCGCCACCGGTAATCATGCACCAAGGCCCACGAGGGGTCACCGCTGAGGTTTCCATCAGCCCACAAGCAAGAGCATGGCAGCCATCCCCTCCAGAGGCTCACTGGTGGCCACCCATGAGTACTAACGGCGCCACCTGGGTTCCACTTGCAGTAACAGCTCCTATGGAAATGCCAAGGACCTTGAGGAAACCATTCCCACCACCCTGGTCTCCCCAAGGCTAGGTCACTGGTGGGTGAGCCTCTTTTTCAGGAAGTCCATTCTCCCCTTCATGGCCACAGCGTTGAAGTCTCCAGAGCACTCGCAATCTCTCCAGGCTTCCAGCAGCATGATCACCTATGACCTAGCTCCAGAAGCCACAAGGAAGCAGCCTAGTGGCCTGCCCAAGAAAACCAACAGCTGGCCCCCATCCTGGGTGGCTATCACCAGCCACCAGACTTGCAGAGGCACTAGGCTCTTTTGCACCCCTTTCCCCCCATCCCACCCCATAGATAAGGCAGGCTGCAGCAAGCAGAAGGAGTTGGATTCTTTAATATCAAAACAACAAAACACCAAAAAGGAGCCTGAGAGAGTCTCACTCTTTACTGTCCTAGCCACACATGAGCTTTCCTGACACCCATAACTGTGTGCTTTGCACCAAGAAAAAAATAAATAGCCAGCCAAAAGAAAAAAAAAAGGACCATTCTACAACCCTTAATGAAATAATAACATAGGCAAAGATCATCAACACAAGAGAGAGATGATGAGACTTTGTGGGATTCCTGAGATGATTCTTAATGGAAGACAACTACACAACGAAAGAAGTCACTTTGACAAAATAATAATAATAATAATAATGGAGAAATATGAGGAGAAGGAGGAGGAAAAGGAGAAGGAACCAAAATCTAATCAAGCCTTTCTATCCAATTTCTAGATTCTTGGAAATTCTGAGGACAGAGGAACATGTTGACGAACTCCTGAACGAGGAAAACTCTATCAGGCCTAGCTTCTTCACCCAATAAATTGCAAGGAAAAGAGAGAGATAGAAGGAGAAACCTGTAGACAGTGGTGTTCTGGTGAATGTTTAATAGATAAAAATATCATGTCCTCCCATATTAGTCACTTCGGGCTGCCATAACAAAATACCATAGACTGGATGGCTTAAGCAATAGACATTTATTTTTCTCTGATCTGTAGGCTGGGAAGTCCAAGGTCAAGGTGCTGGCAGATTCCATTCCTGGTGAGGACCCTCTTCCTGGCTTGGAGATAACTGCCTTCTCCCTGTGTCTCCACATGGCAGAGACAGAAAAGGGTAGGGGCGGGGGGACTTCTGGTCTTTCTTCCTCTCCTTATAAAGACATTAATCCCATCATTGGGTCCCACCCTCATTAACCTTATCTAAACCTAATCACCTCCCAAAGGCCCTACCTCCAAATGCCAACACATTGGGGGTAAGGCTTCAATACATGAATCTTGGGGAGCACAACATTCACTTCATAACACGTCTTAATATGATATGATAAACTGGAACTACTATGAAGCATTCTTGCCCCCCCAAAAAAAGAGATATTAAATCTAATTATAACTTTACATCTAATCTCCAATATAGAAGAGATACAGAAAGTAGAGGATCAAACTAATTATACCACTTGGAAGTAATCAGCCCAATCTAGAACATGGGTATCCTATAGGACGACTGGCCTTCTTTAATAAGTCGATGTAATGGGGGTGAGGAGGGGAGAGGGGAGCATTCTTTTTAAAGAGAGCGGATGCTTCTACATTGAAAGAAACTAAAGAGACACAGAAACCAATAAGTGGACTTTGATTAGATTCAGATTTAAGAAAACTAACAATAAAAAACATTTTTTGGACAATTGGAGAAATCTGAATGCGGATTGGATTTTAGATCCAGTAATAAGGAATAAAAAATAAGGAATAATAGCAGTAGTAGTAAAGAAGGACTGTGAATTTGTTAGATGTGGTGATGGTATGGTGGTAAGGAATCAGGTGTATCCTGAATATCACCAGTGAAATGAACATGAGTCTGGGATTTGCTTTAAAATAAATAGTACCCATACACACCACATACACGAGTATTTGGGGGTGGGGGCGAAATAAGTGCAGCAAAATGTAATGGTTGGCGAATTCCAGTGAAGGTCCATGAGGGTTCGTTTCACCTTTCACTTGTGTGTAGACTTGAAAACCTCCATTGAAAAAATTTTTAATACAATATTTTTAAATGTCCCGCAAATCAAACTGTTCGGCTTCAGAGAGAACAGCAATTCTTAACTGGGTGCGATTTTGCCCTTCAGGGGACACCTGGCAGTATCTGGCAGTCTTTGGAGTTGTCGCAGTTGGGAGGTGGGGGTGTGCTACTGGCATTTAGTGGGTAGAGGCCAGGGCTGCTGCTGAAAATTCTGCAATGCACGGGATGGCTCCACAATAAAGGACTATCCGGTCCACCATGTCAAAAACACCAAGGCTGAGAAAACTTGATATAGAGATACGCAGACTGTTCCAGGTGCTCACAGGAGAGCATCTAACTCAGCAGGGAAAGGCATTCCAAGCAAATGAAATAGCATATGCAAAGAAACAGAGGTGTGAGAGAAATAAGGAATACCACGTAGCCGGTATAGAAAGACAGAGATAGGCTTTAAAAGGGCAGCCTTTATAGGTAGTGCTGGAAAGGGTGGATTGTATCATGAAGCCTGGGCTGCAAACACAACACACTTGCCTCCACTTCCCTGTCCCACACTCACAGTGACATCACTAGACTGTCCAGGCACTCCTCACTGAGCCCAGACTCTACCTCAGAATCTTTCTTGACACACTGGCCTGGGTAGCTCTTATCAATTGAGAGCTGACCTAAGAGCTGAAACTTCTCTGCCAAGCTGATGTAAGAGATGGTGGGCCACCAGAGGATTTAAACCAGGGGAGAGGCCTCTATGGCAGCTGAGAAAGGTCCATCAGCCAGCAGTGTGGAGGAGACAGACAGATCATTATAGAACTAAAACAGGTCCCATCAGACAGCAGCTAGGTTGGCACTGGCGATAAGCAATGGTTTTCCTAAAACAGACTGACAGCCCTCCTGACCCTCCGCAGAAAGCAGGAGGACTTCCTCGGGTGGTGGTGGAGGGTGGGGGCTTTCTAGGCAGCTGGGAGAGAAGGTTGATGGGAAAAGAAGTTGAAGATGTCAGCAAGATGCAAGTTAGATTGGAAAGGCCATGAAGACAGGACAGGCTGACAGAGAGCAAAGAAGAGAATCGGCCATGTGAGTGAGGGAATGAGAGATGAGGGCAAAGGCTTGAGTTCAGAGTTTAAGATATTGAGATATCGAGGTACGAGGTTCCTACAGAAGAGCAAGAACTAGGGAGAGACCAAGGAAAGTGGCTGAGGTGCAGGGAAGGAGAGGGAAAGGCCTAGAAATGTGACACTGGGCATTGGTGAGCCATATACCTGAACATCCAGGTGCCCAGAATAATGGCAGAATGGGGGAGGAATGGGGAGGGAATGGGCATCCTAAAGGGGTGAGAATGACAGGTTCAGGTGAGGGTTCAGGAGAAACTCTCATTCATTGGTATTAGCATCATGAAAAGTGTGACCCAGAGCGAGAGCACTCAGCACACCTGGATGACGGCCAGGAGCAGCTGGTCAGCTGGAATGGAGAGTAAGAGGCAGCCTGTAGTATAGGGGGCCAGTGGGTGGCGTGTCAGCTGGAGAAGGGTCTGCACACATGGCTAAGCAGCTCGGACTCTCCTGATCACAGTGGGGACTGCCGAAGGGTACGAGCCAGGGAAATGAGGTCAGAGTTGTGTTTTGCAAAGTCAATCTGTGCACTCCTTTCTGCTCCAGGTGCCTCGCATACATGCCCTCCCAAATCCTGGTCTCCACTGGGTATTCATCATGCAGACCAGAAAACAGGCTCAAGAAGGTTAAGGACTATGTGCAAGTCCACATTATGGATCAGGGGCAGAGCTGGAAGCCCCATCCCACTACGGTGAGAGGAGCAGTAGCCCTTAGACCCATAGAAAGGCCCTGCCCTAGGCCATTCACTTGAGAGGGCTCTGCTCTGGCCTCCTCTAGCTGTGCCCCTCCTGTAAGATGACAAGTCTAGGGGGCCAAGAAGAAGTACCCACACAGGCCCCTGCCTTCTGGGGGCTCAGGTGTCCTGCCCAAATGGCCCTGAGCCTAATTCCAGGGCCATTTCTCCCAGGCCATCCTTCCAAGCAGACCCCACAGCCAGTGTGCCCATTCCTAGGCCAAAGGGTGTGTACTGAACTTGGACATTCAGGTTGACGGGGTCCATAAGCCTGTGCATAAGGCCCCTCACAGTGTGGAAGGAATACAGGTTAGAGGGTGGGCCAGGCCCAGCTCTCCCCCTGCAGCCATATTTCAGAGCAAAATTCTAAAGCATCTAAGAATTCCTCATTTGAACCTGGCTCTCCAGATCACTGCAAAGGTATATTCATCAAAGTTGGAGAACAGAACCTACTTATTCAAGCATCGTTCACTTGATTCACAGCCTGTAGATATTTAGCCCTGCAGTATGTGGCTTCCATTTGTCCTCAGGCCTGTACAGGAGTATGTGGTTTATGGAATGAGTGCCATTCTTCAGGGAAGTAGCAAAAAGCAACGTTGTCCTTTGTCCCCTGGCTCACAGACCTATTCTTTGGATGTATTCCTTTCCTCTCCTGAAATCCAGCAGGCCCCACAGCTCTTCTGGTTTCTCTCAGTTAGAAGAACACTCTCACTCCAAGAATTAATATTAAAACTTTATCTTTTATCCAAATTAAAACTCCTCCTTCTTCCAGCTGAGAGATATGCACCAGGGATGGGGTACAGGCCCTTCTCTGATCTCACTCCTCATGTCCTGGGCTCTGATCACCAGCTCCTGTTTTGGACCCTTTTGAGTTGGATATAGAGGTGAGGAGAAGACAAAAGACAAGACCCCTGATAAAAATCTGTGGGAGGGAGGAGAAAGAAGTGAGTGTGATTTGCATACTTTAAAGAGTGATACAAATGTATTATTATCCTTACAAGGGTAGAATAGAAGAACCGGGGCAGAGAGTTGTGGGGCTCAGTCCTTAGTGCAGTCCTCCGGCCAATTAATGTTGCATTGCCCTTCAGCTTTTATTCGGCATCTGAACTTAGCTATGTGACTGACAAAAATCATTAGTGGCCCATAGCAGGGCTGCAAGATTCTACTAAAAACAGGCTGCTGAGGAATTGGGGTCCTCTTCTTTTGCCAAAATAGCTTAAACAAAGGAGTCCACCCTGGGCTTCTGACAGAAGTGACCAGAGGAGAGTTCCCCTGGGTAAGGCAAGATGCCTCCAGTACATGTCACCTGGCTCTGAAAGGTAGGCACAGGTACACACACACACACACACACACACACACAATACAAACCACATCCAAAAACCAGATGCCAATAAGTACAATACCATGAAATAAAGGAAGACTATCAAAAACAGCTCTGTCACTTTTCCCATCCACTGAGACCAAACCACTGTAAACACATGTATGGAACCGAAGCTGTGAAGTGCACCATTCTAAACGCTGTCCCCAAGCCTTCTGCTTTTGAGGCTCTTGAATTTCAAAGCTATAGACCACCTGTGACTGATTGCTCATAAGACATAGGAACATGTGCAACCAGGCCAGCTCAAGCCTGCAATGTCCACTCTGAGCTTTGTATGAAAGGGCTCAGTTATGCTCAGGAGCATCAATCTCAAGAATCTGGACACTGTCCCAAGCCTTAACACCTCCTAGTATCCTATTTGGGAATCTATTTTCCATAAATTCATCCAGATCCTCCCTGAACCTATTTATACCTTCTCCCCACTCCCATCTAGATGGAAAGAGTTCTGGAAGATTACCACATTTGTTTGGGCCTCTTTTTATTTGTGCTAAAACAATCCCTTCCAAGTTTCTGCAGAGGTCCCTGAGTTCCCGCCCACCAAACACCAGAACTTCTGTCCCCATTCACTCACTCCCTTCATGGACTTCACCTCTGGCTCCTCTCAGAGCATGTATTCAAGGCTTCAGGAGCCTTTCCCCCCGCCCCACCCGCCCCCTTCCCACACTTTTAAATTACGAAAGTAATGCCTGAGAATACGCTTCTTGTAAAACATGAAAATAAGACACAAGCAGACGTAAGAAAAAAATGGACATTCTCTTTTACCCTATCCCCTCCCCGCCACCACAGCCCCAGGTTTCTTCATATAGGTAACTGTGGAAAATGGTTTCCAACAAACTTTTTTCTTTCTAGGCATTTATGTACCTAGACATAGATCAGCATTTTTTTTTTTTCATAAGTGAGATCATGCTGTACATATCATTCTGCAACTTGAAAAGCTTGTTTTTCAGACTATTCTCATATGGAAGTGTGCAGAGGCCACACTACTGTGGGTGTTTGGAGAATAATACTAATAGAAGCTTTGGGTAAGTATTTCCAAACAGAAAGAGGGAAATAAAATCGCATACAAAGTGTTCCAGAAGCACTTTCATAAGCTTTGCTGTGTCTCACCCTATCCAGCCATTGAGTGTACATTCTTCCCAGCACAAAATATCCCGTCTCCTTCCTATAAGACATTGCCAGAATTCATTTTGGTCGCCTTCCCTGGTTTGGTAAATACAAGGAGAAAAGAACTGGGGTCTGTCTATGATAAGCAGAGTGGGGGTGCTGTAGAAAGCACAGGATTATGAGGTCAAGTCCTGAGTTGTCACGGAACTGGAGACCCCTCTCTGGGCTTCAGTTTCCTCGGTTAAAGGTAAGATAATACTCTAATAGCGAACTCTGGAGTAGTTTCAGGACCAAAAGATGGACGGTACGAATGCAGATTGTGTGTTCTAGAAAGCTGTTACAGCCATGTGAGTCGTAATTATTATTAAACGGCGAAAGGTTAAACTCGAGTGAGTGGCGCAAAGGAGGCCTTTGGCGACTTTTACGTTCGTGCTTACGCGTTTTCTGGGGAAATTCAACCGCGGGGCTGAGGAGACGCTGCCCTAAACGTCTCAGCGGTGACCAGGGCGCCACCTGCCGGCGGAGGAGGCCGCCGCGGCTCCAGGAACCGTGGTCTGGGTGACCCGACTCCTACTTACACCCACCGAGGAACCATCTGATCCGAGCCGGTTCCACGTCCCGTCCCCAGGAGGCTGGGGAGCCTCCGCCGAGGCTCCTACGCGGTCCCAGCCCTAAAGACCGGACAGAATCGTCCCTCTGGTGTCCCTGGGCAGCGGGCAGGAGAGGCGGGGGACCTAGACGCGCGTCTTTGGCAACCCGGGAACCTGCTGCCCAACACAAAGCCGCCGCCGCGCAGGTGAGCGCGTTGGAGCCACGTGAGCCGGTGAACGTCCAGGGACTGAGCCACCCATCCCCAGCCAGCCACGGTTGCCCGCTCCGCGCCTGTGCTGCAGGTTTCAGCCACCTCCACTCAGAGCCAGGAGCCGAGGGGGCAAAGGTTGGGAGAACAAGGAGAAGAGCAGGAAGGCTGGGCCCCGCACCTTCAGTCCCTCCGCCCCCGTCCCCCAGCCCCCACTGTTCTTGTCCCCAGCCCCCAACCATCCACATCCCCACCCCACAGTCCTC
>NW_006441386.1:8443026-8457329 GCF_000325575.1 Pteropus alecto
CCGGGCGGGAGGACAGTCAGGGGCGCACCCGCGGCCGGACCGTACCCGCGGCCCCCGCCGGGAGCAGAACTAGCGAGCCGACGAGCGAGCAGAGCCCGGGTCCGAGCTTGTAAAGTCTGGGGGGCGCCCACGCCTCTCCAAGGCCGCCTTTTCAAATTCGGTGAGGTGGGCTCTGCGCCGTCAAAGGGGGCGTGGGGCTTTGTCATTAACCCTCGGCAGTCCGGGGCCAAAGAGGCAGCCGCGGCCGCAGAGCTGGAGTATGAGCTCTGCTGGGGGGTCCTGCAAGCCGCGTGCCCTGAAAGCCAGACTTTGCTCTTGGGTTCCCCACACACAAACTCTTTCGAACCTTCCCAATAAAACCCTCTCCGGGTCCGCGAATGCTTGTGGAGCTTCCTACTCCGTGCCTGGCAAATTCACCTGGCAAAGTTGTTTCATCCCCACAACATTGCTCTTTATTAGGAAGTACCATTCCCATTTTTCAGAGGTGGAAACTGAGACTCAAAAGAGTTCAGCCAGAAAAATAAAAGCTTCTTGTCAAGGGCTCTTTGGACCAAACCATTGCATACCCAGGCTTCCCCAGAATAATCTTCCCCTTTCACCTCCAGCCCTTACCTTGCCAGCTGTGTTTTCAAGGTGAGAAGTATCTGGGAATGAAGGAAGCTCTCAATTTGAGTGAGAAGTTGTCCCTAGAATCACAGATCATGAAGCATCCGATCTGGAAAGGAGCTGGGGAAGATGTAATACAATGTCACCTTCTACAGACCAAAAGGCTGAGTCCCAGATCACACATGAGCCCATGGCTAGCCTGCCCCCAAGTTAAGTCTTCACTGTGCAGCAGGATGCCCCACGGCACTGTACCCTGCCCAAAGAACATCTGAAATCCATCCTGTGCCTCACCTCCCAAGTTAAGTGTCTTTTTCTAATTCTCCCAAAAGCATCCTAGGGGCTTGCAGAGGCCCTGAGGCTTTTTCCGCCCCTGCAAATAGTGGAGAGACCTTGGTCTGTAAAATGCCTGTAGGACTGGAGAGAGGCCATCAGATATGGAAGTGCTTAATGGACTACAACTCTCCTGTGACTTTTGCCCTCTTGTTTGCATATTCCAGTGTACCCATATGTACATATCCCATGTGTACTCTCGGCGTACACATCCCAAAATATCATATCCAACCCTCTTCACTCTCTCCCCAAACTACACATCCATATCTGCTCAATTCCCTCAAATCCTGCTGGGGCCTTTCAAATGGAACTTCCACACTTCACAGGTCTAGAGTCTCCATCTAGGAATCAGATGGATAGAGTCCATCTCAGAGTGGACAGCCCTCTAATGTGAAACATAATTTGGACCTAGGACCACGTCCTTCATCTTGCCCTCCATCCCTCTATCAAGGCCTAAAAGATTTGGAGAATTTGGGTTATCAGGGGATTTTCAGTGCCTCCCCCAAAAGGAATCTGAACTGTGCTCTTTGGGCAGTTGGCCAACACACAATAAATGATGAGGTCACCCCCCCTCCCCAGGAATTTGTAAGCATTCTGTCTTCTTCCTTCTCCTTTACTTGCATAATGAGATCTTAAAGACCAGAAAATTCCATGTCGCTGTAAGTTGGCTTTATGCTGCAGTCATTACAGTATGAGAACAAGAATTTCATTTTTATCTTAAACTCATTTTTCCAGTGCCACAGGCTGCACCCAAGCTAGAGGGACCAAGGAGTAGGGATAACACTACTCTGTATACCACAGGATTCTTTTAGGGAAAAAAAAAGATTTAGGAAAAGAATGAATACATCTCAGAAACTTTAGGACCGAGGCAGTTGTCTGAGTTTGGTCCTCCTCTTCCCACGAAGACAATAAGCTCATTTTGGCCCCACGAAGGTACCGGGAAATGCCTGCGCGTCCAGCATTGTGCTAGGTGCAGCAAAGGCTGATAGAGAAGCAAATAACAAGGTTCTCATCCTCAAGGTGCTTATACTATTCCTTTGGAAGGCATTAAAATGGCCTATTTCCTTCAAAAGACAGCAGGCAGTATGGACAAATGGTCTGCAAACAAGAGGAGGTTCCATTTATATGGTGAAGGATACTCTGTATACCACAGGATTCTTTTAGGGATAAAAGGACAAAGATGCATAAAATCAAGAAATGTGATATTACCCACATTACCCAGACCCACAGGCCCAGGTCAGCTGCTGGTTCCCCCACTAACTAGCTGAGTGACCTGTAGTAAACAATGAAGAATGGATTGGCTTGTCTCCAAAGACCTTTCCGGTTCTGGCCTTCTGTAATTCGCTTTTCCCTTCATCTTCCACATCTGTCTGCAAGGCAGCTGTGGCTTTACCCAACCTTATTAAGCTACCACTCTTGTAGGCAAGATTTTCAGCTGCATCACCCCCACCAGGCCATGGGAGCCAAGAATGGAGAAGGATTCTGTGGCATCACACTGTAAAGTCCCACCAGAGAACCCAGTTAGTAGAGTCTAACTCTAACGACTACCAGTTATGTAACCTTGGACAAGTTACCTACTCTCTGAGCATCCTCATCTGTAAAATCATAATAAAAGCACTTAATGTATGGGTTTGCTAAAAGAATTCAATGAACTATTCACATAAACTGCTTGGAATCATGTGCCTAACACATTATAATGCTCAATAAGCTTAATTATTATTATTTGCAAGGCTCTAGTGAGGGATAAAATTGAAGACCACCACCCTTCTCAAACCCCCAGTGTGGAGATGGCCAGCAGGCTCATACCTGGGAGTGCTCAGAGCTTTCTCAGAAGACTAAGAGCATCAGGATTAACCTGATACAACTTACTCCATGGTCAACAATTTAAAACAAAACTTTATTTTAAAACAAGTGCAGTTTATATTATTTTTCAATATAAAACACTTGTGGTGGGCAGCAAAAGTGGGAAAGTCTGAGCAGTCCTGAAATAAAGGGTGCGGCAGTACCCTCAAAAGATCTAGTGTATTTTCAAATGTTAGCATCCCTGGCTGGCCTCTGATCAGCTCTCCATACAGGCGCTTGTCTCTGTATTTAAAAGCTATGCCCATGGCGCTCCCTAAATACATGTTAAAATCTCAGTAGAGGCAGAAGCCACTGTTCCCAAGAGCCCGAGAAATCAAGCGTTAAAGGCTTGGAGTTGGGACACTTGTTGCAGAGCTGGCACCTTCCTTCTCACTTCCTAGGTGACCTTTGGTGATCACATAACCCCCAGAACCTTGATAAAATGGAAACTGGACAACTAGGGGTCCGGGGGGCTTCTCTGAGCCTTTATTTCCTCAACTGCTCACCACAACACTGACACGGACACTCAGGCGTTCTCATAATTCCGATTTTGCAGATCCTGTGCTCTCCCCATTCTGTAAGTTCAAAAGCACCTTAGAAACAAGGTTGTTTATACAAAGAGGGATCAGATTTCTTGGTGGAAAAAGACAAACCCACCTCCCACCACCACCAGAGAAGTGGGCTCC
Source organism: Pteropus alecto (assembly GCF_000325575.1). Classification (NCBI taxonomy): domain Eukaryota; kingdom Metazoa; phylum Chordata; class Mammalia; order Chiroptera; family Pteropodidae; genus Pteropus; species Pteropus alecto. Next base: position 8,446,491 of record NW_006441386.1, read on the forward strand.
TCCGCAACTATGTTTCCAGGACTTTCTGATAAGAAAATATCAGTCGGCATCCTCTTTAGCAGACAAAAAGCAGATCTTCGCTTCTGCTGAAGTCAGCAGAGAGAGCCACTGAACGGAGAAGTAAATACTCATCAAGCTGGAGCCAAGGTAAATATTGACCTTCTGGCATGATAAATCCTCCTGTTAATCTAAAACAGAAATCCCCCTCCCCCAATTGCCCTATAGGACATGGATTCTGCGGTTCTCCCAGAAGTTCAGGGAGGCAGAGTAGGAACAGAGTGGTTTTCATACTGATTTCTCTAGCAGCCTGTGTTCCCAGCTGTTCCAATCCCAGGACCGCACAGAAATGAGTTGGGGTTGTCTCAAGGTAGAGGGACAGTCGCAACAGAAGGGCTTCTTTGTTTTGCTCCAAACTTTCTGTGCTTGGTGAGGGCAAAATATGAACAGAACATGGATATTTTAGAAGATATTTTGGAAGATGCCCACCCTGATTTTTTCTATGCCTGGACAACCCGCCCCCAAATTCCACCTAGGCCCTGTAAAAGAGAACACCTCTTTGCTCAGCATACCTACAAGTGTAAGTCTACCTTGTTTGCCCAAACATTGCTAATGAAATAGTCATTCAGAAGACAGCGAAATAGATGGTTACCACAAATTAGTCCATGATCTTAAAAGTCTGAAAGGCAAAAAAAAGTATTGAAGCAAAACCTGAAAAACACTAGAAAATAAGGAGTCTGCCCAGATGCCAATGCTGAAAGCCCAACTCGATGTGGTGATAAGAAGTTTGACTGCTGGCTAATGTAGCCAGAGATAAACAAATATGCCTCCCTAGGGGCTTAATAAGATTAGTTAGTGATAAATGAAGAAAGGGGGTGTCTTAGTCTGTTTAGGCTGTTAGAATAGAATACCATACACTGTGTGTATGTGGAAAGGGGAGCCTTATAAACAACAAATTTATTTCTCACAATTCTGGAAACTAGAAGTCCAAGAACAAAATGCTGGCAGATTTGGGGTCAGGGGAGAACCCACTTCCCAGTTCATAGTCAGCTGTCTTTTCACTGTATCCTCATGGGGTAGAAAGGGTGAAGGAGCTCTCAAGAGTCCTTTTTGTAAGGGCTTCACCTCATGACCAAAGTCTCTACCTCCTAATACCAGCAAAATGGGGGTTAAGACCTCAACACATGTATTTGGGGGGGGGACACAAACATTCAGTCCATTACAGGGGACTAAAACTTTACCCTGTCACAGGCATGAAGGTGGTAGGGGGTTCAGACACAATGAATCCAAATCATAACATCCTGCCCAAAAGTGCCCTGAGCTGAGGGTCTATGATGGAGGATCTGCCCAGGGCTCTCCCCTACCCAGTTCCCCCTCCACTGCCCAGTTCAGCACACGGGGCTCCTACCATGAGAGCCGATGGTAAAACAAACCAACGGTAAGTGAAGAGGAAAGCCACTGGGGAAGGTGAGGGCTGGGATACAAGAGGGATGTTGGACTTAGAGAAGGAAAGACTAGGAAGAATTGATCCAGATCTTCCAAGCCATGCATGAAAAAAGAATTAAACTTGTCTGAGCCACAAGGATGAATTGGGGGCCAATGGATGAAAGATGTCAGCTTAATATAAAGAAGAACTTTATTATAATCAGGCTGTCCACAGTTGGATTTAGATGCAGAAAGGTGGAGGGAGGGGTGAGACATGAGTTCCCCATCACTAGAAGGATCCGGGTAGAGTGGTGCAACACCTCATAGAAACATTGTAATTAAACAGAAAGCACTACCTATGGCCCTGAGACTGCAATTCTAGGCCCTAGAGGCAAGAAAAGGGTCTAAGCAACTGTAGAATTGAGTATGATCGGCTTCGCTAGTGCTCGCCAGTGTCTGGATCCCCTGTCCTCTCTGGGTACAGAGAACACCACCCTTAACCTCCCTTGCAGCTAGGCAGGGCCATGTGACTACCTCTAGCCAATGGGCTATGAGCAGAAGAGACCCATGCCACCCAATTCATCCTTGTGGCTCAGACAAGTTTAAAGACAGAAGAAGGAGTATGGCTTCCCCAAGCCCTCTCTGTCCCTGTCACAGCAAGTGTTCCCTGGGCTGGGCCTTTGTCAGCCTGGATCCCAGAATGCAGAAGACACTCATTCTTCATTTAGTTCAGTCATTGAGGTGTCAGTTGTCATTGCAGCATCACCTAGCCTTTCTTGACTAAATACACTAAAGACATATGTATAATTTGGTGGCTTGGTGCAAAGGAAACTTTTGCCCTACAGAAGCTGTTAGAAAAAGACCTCTTGAGGCCAAGGTTGAACTTTTTGATGCCTGTCCATCTGCATTTTTGCAGAACCTAGGTCACAGCTCTCTGTCACTTTCCCAGCTGTCTTCTTCATTCTTACTGAGCAAATCCTCATCCATGCAAAACTCGACTGCACAGGAGAGGCTCTGTGCTAGGCCCTGGCAGTGCCCAGCCAGGTTAGACATCACTTTCACCCTCATTTGAACTCACAAGATCCTCAGGAAGGGTGCAAATAAAGAGACATTGTCCTTCATGCCGTATGGTCAAAAGTTAGCAGCTCAAAAGATTAAGTTGAAGCTGGGGGCCTGGTTGTGCTCCAAGCAGGAGCCTGGTAAAGGGACAAAGGCAGGATTATGTGCTGTGCTGAAAGGGCTGGGGAGTGGAGTGGCTAGGATGGAGCAGAGGTGCATGCCCAGCACAACACACCTATGCATGCACCAGGTACATGCACGTACCTGCAAGCATAGACGAAAGCTGGAGAGAGGCCATCTCCCAGAGGCAGCTGTCCAGGTTAGCAAGAGCTCTGCATTATGATGAGGTCTGTTCCCTGATGCCTTCATTCTGCCCCAACCCCTGACTCTAGGATTTTATCCTCACCTCCAGCTCCACCCTGAAAGTCCAGGATTCATGAGAAAACCATGAGTAGTTATTTGTGGGACTTTGGGAACCAGGGTCAGGCCAAGGTGGCATCAGGGAGTCAAGGTCTAAGGTCAGAAGGTTGAATGGGGTGGGGATTACAGATTCAGGGAGCAAAATCAAAGGTGTGTGCAAAAGCAGGGCACTACAGGACACCAGCCCTGGACATGAGTAATCACCTCAGGGTAGTGCTGCTGCCATTCATCCTTGGTGCTCTGAATGCCCCTGTCCTCTAAGCCAGAGGTCTCCAACTTTGTGGCACCAGAAACCGGTGCTCCTATGAGAATCTAATGCCTGATAGTCTGAGGTGGAGTACACTGTCCAAGACACGTGTACTTCCTTCACTCTTGGAAACAGAGCTCTGCTGGCTCCCCATCCTCATCTCCTGAGGAGGTGATGCTAGCGCTGGGGCGCAGTTGCAGATACAGATGAAGCTCTACTCACTTGCCTGCCACTCACCTCGTGCTGTGCAGCCCAGTTCCTAACAGGCCACATATCAGTACCCCGGTCTGCAGCCCAGAGGTGGGGGACCTCTGCTCTAAGCGCCATAGGCTGCTTCCATGAACCACTCCTTGGACATCTGCATCCTCTTTCCCGGAGACCTTCAAACTCGGAAGAGGAGGAACTGAACTCCACTCTACCGTCACTGCCTACCCACACCTGTGTGAATTAGGAAAAGTGTTCCCTAATTTCTGAGTGGATGCAGCCCCCATTAGAACCCAGGCTGGATGTCAGCATCCACTCACCCCTCTGCAGAGACAAGCAGAACATCTACAGCCTTGTGGGCCAACCCCCACCCCTCTGGGTCTCTCCACCATGTACTACCACCCAGAATGTAATCCATCCCCCCTACCTCATATCTGTTGGGGTCTCCAAGTCTGATCTATTATAGATAACTCTTAGATCCTTTCCCTGTACACTCCCACCCCTGCCAGCTCTCCCAACCACTGCCAAAGCCCTTGTTCCTTCTGGACTTTATCAGGTCCTCTACAGGCTTTTAGAATAACTCCCCAAGAGGCGCCCTGGCCTCCTGTCTCCCCTCTCTCTGCCCTTTCTTCTGAGTGACTGCCAGAAAGCTCCTTCCAAAACACGTGTACTTCCTTCACTCTTGGAAACAGAGCTCTGCTGGTTCCCCATCCTCATCTCCTTGACTAAGCACTTAAGTCCTCTGCCCTCTGTTCCTGGTCGGCCTTCCCTGCCTATCCTGCCCCTCCCCACTCCTCTGCCATCTCCTACTTCCACACACACACTCTCCCCATGCTCCAGCCACAGAGCAACACTTGCATTCCCTCAGTGAGCCGAGATCTTTTCCATCGTCATGATTGCACAGACTACTCCTGCTACCTGGAATGCCCTTTGCTAGAGACGGAATGCTTCTGTTCAATGCTCAAATTCATATGTTGGTGTCCTAACCCCCAATGTGTTGGTATTTGGAGGCGGGGCCTTTGGGAGGTGATTAGGGTGTGAAGGTGGAACCCTCATGAATGGGATTAGTGGTCTTATAAAAGAGACTCCACAGAGCTCTCTTGCTTCTTCCACCGTGTAAAGATACAACAAGGAGATGACAGTCTATGAAGCAGCTGCTCACCAGACACCAAATTTGCTGGTGTCTAGATCTTGGACTTTTCAGCCTCCAGAACTGTGAGAAATAAATTTCTGTTGTTTATAAGCCTCCTAGTCTGTGGTGTTGTGTTATAGCAGCTGGAAGAGACTAAGACCATCTTCCACTTTCACTCTGCCTCCCTTGGTGAGCCCTCTTCAGGATCCAGTCTTCACCAACCCCTCCAACAGGATCGATGCTCCCAGACAGCTTTCCACAACCTTCTTTGTCCACATCCACGTCCCCTTGCTATGCTTAATTTTTAACATGTTTGTCATCTCCCCACAACACATTGCATATAGCAAGACCAAAGATAATTCCCCACTCATCTCTGACTCCCTGGGTCTAAAGCTCACAATCAGTCAAAACTTAATAAATATTAGCTGGATACCTGAGTAAATCAGTGAATCATTTGGTTCATTCTCCTAAACCCCCAGGAAGAGGAGAGCCAGGGCCAAGCTGCCCTCTGAGGGGTGGCATCTGGAGGACATCCATTAAATTTCTGGGCCCTGAGCAACTTAATTTTTACTGTGGTCTTATTTCTTGGTATGTGGCAAAGAAAAAGAAAATGAAAATGTCAGGTGGGTCCTGTAGATGACCAGACCAAAGAAGGAACTTGCCATTCATTCCAAGAGGGACTGGTGGCTGTCCTGCTCACACCTCTATCCAAAATTATTGAGGTTAGCATTTGAGAAAGAATTGTCAGGTGTGATCTTCAAACCAAAAGTCTCCAGATAGCCTCATAAATATTAGCCCACCATTTTTTTTATGAGGACTTACCATTGAGATCTTTGTTGTACATAATCTAAAACACCTTCCCGTGCCTCTCAGAAGGCATGTTTTGCTGAAAACCAGACAGGAAGGCAGGCCATATTCCCTAAGGGGTGACTTTGATACAAAGACCCTGAAGAAAGAGAATGAAAAGGTTGTTCCACTTGATAAAACCTATTGCAATTTACTATTATGAAGTGTCTGTTTGAAGTCAAAACAAGTTCTAGATAAGCCCTTCATTGAGAAACCAAAAAAAAAAAAGGAGAAAGATAAAGCAGTTGGAGTGGAACTCTGATTAGAGAGTCATTAATTAAGACCATGAAAGTCCTGTTGAATTTCCTTTGATTGGAAAAACAGAGGACTGCAGAATTAAAGGTTTTTTGGGGGAAATCTTTTCATGCTAAAAAAGCTAAAAATTATTTCAAGGATTTTAAAATCAAGCCATTATTAAAGCTAAGGTGTCGGTTATGACCAGAAGACCGTCATTTTAATCAAAATCTCATGGAGAGGAGGGGGGCAAAGAAAATAACCCTTTTTGATTTAAAGCCCTGTGCAGCTGTTTAATTACATTCGAAGGCACTTTCAGTCTGGTCTGTGTGTCCTCACAGGGCCACCCAGAGGGACTTGGCCACAGCGAAGCAGCTCTATAGTCCAGTGTACACCTCCTGGTGCCACACAGAGGCTGCTACCCATCTTGTGTGGGTGCCATGCTCAGGGTGCAGTGCCAGCCTTGTCCTGCCCTAGTCTCTCCCTGGTTTTCCTCTGCCACCTCCAGGCCCTCCAGGAAGCATTCAGGCCCAACAAGACCCCAGCTTAGGCACTTACTACAGTGTGCTTTGAGCAACTTTCTTAACCTCCATGAACTTCAACTTCCTTCTCTCTGTGTAAGGTGGAAAGAATGTTTTCCCTGAGGTTCACTAGGAAAATTCATCTTTACATACATTTCTACATACAATGTCAGAAAAGACCTGGCCTATAGAAGCTTAAGGTGTGTTATGTCATTCCTCTCCAGGCTTTTGCAGAGGATGCTAAAGATTCAGGTTTGCCCTCATTTTGAGCCTGACACTCAGGCCAAAATGCCCTCTTGGCCTCATCTCTTGTCCTGGCTGCTTTCCTTCTAAAACCTTCAATAGCTCCCTATTGCCTACAGAAAAAAGTCTGAACTCTCATTGGCCTGGCATTCAAAGCCCTTCAAGTACCTGGTCCCAAACTACGTTTCTAAACTCATCTCTCGCCGTTTCCTTTTACAAATATAAATCCCAGAGCAAGCCATAGCCACAGGGTTGAGAAATTGCAGGAGCTAAAATGAGATCCTACATGGCAAGGACCGCCATTCACTTTGCAATCTATAGGAGTGATTTACCCTGGATTTATGCAGCACACATTCTGCATAGCTGAATCCAATGGACCTGAATTTACCCAAGGTCAACCAGCTCTTGGCACTCATGGCAGAATTCTGATCCATGTCCTATAACTGTCACACCTCCCCAAGCTGGCTCTCCACTCTGCCACATTTCCCACAAAATGAGTTGGGCAAAACTGCCAAGTCCATTTCATCTCTCTCATTCCTGGTACAGTGTCTCACTTCCACGTTTGCAGTGTCCCTCTGAAGAACGGAACAAAGGTAGCCCAACTTTGTCCTGTTTTGCAAACTTCTTAACGTTGATAATGATGAGAACCTTTGAGAGTATTTATTTCAAGGATAGAATGACTGGCATCAATACTTTGCACATGGTAAGAGCTGATTAGAAGAACATCTTCACAAGATATCTCAAAAAAAAAAAATCTGTTTAATGCAAAAAGAATACTAACCCAAAGAAAGAAACTAGGTTTGGAAAAAAGTGCAATGATAGGTGGAACAAATACGTAATGTGGGTTCAAAAAGATCCTCCAAAAATCACTGCAGGTGGGATCTCCAGACATTATGTGCTTCATAATATGATGTAATAAGAAGTACACAGCACCATTCATGAAGAAATTGTGTCTAAAAAAGAAATAGAACCTAAGTCTAATGAAGCCTCTACAACTAACCATGGATATGTAAGGAACGTGGGAGACAGAGGAACAAGTTAAACAACACCAGAAGAATACAATCAAGTCTGAACACAGGACATTCTTCAGGCCAGTTGACCTGGTTTCTTCAAACATCAATGGCATAAAAGAAAAAAAGAAGGTGAATTATTATAGATTAAAAGAAACTTACCAAATGCATTATGGTATTCTGGACTGGATCCTGGAAGAGAAAAAGAACTTTGGTGAAAAAACTGACAAAATCCAAATAAACTCTGAAATTTAGTTTATATTAGTGTACCAGTGTTAATTTCTTCCTTTTGACAAATGCACCATTGTTGTGTAAGATATTAGCATTAAGGAAAATTGGATGAAGCATATATGGAAACTGCATATACGTAGTTTGTAACTTTTATGTAAATCTAAAATTATTACAAAAATAAAAGGCAATTTAAAAAAAAAGATTTGAAAAGTACGACAGCTAGATACAATGAGTGGCCTTTGTTTGGATCCTGGTTTGAACAAATCAGTTGTAGAAACATCTTAATGATAATCTGGAAAATTTGAATATGGACTGGATATTGAGTGATATTAACAAATTGTTCATTTTATTAGGTATGATAATGACATGGTAGTTATGCTTTTTTAAAAGTCCCTTTCTGTTAAACACATGTATATACTAGTGAAATGACATGATGTCTGGGATTTGCTTTAAAATACTCCAGAAAAAAAAAGTGATGATGGTAGATAAAATGAACCAGAAATTGTTGAAACAGATGATGGGTATGTATTTTAAATTGTCTGTATTAACAAGTTAATAGGAAGAAAGAAGGGGAGAGGGAGAGAGGGAGAAGAAGGACGAAGGAAGGAAGGAAGGAAGGAAGGAAGGAAGGAAGGAAGGAAGGAAGGAAGGAAGGAAGGGAAGGAGAAGGAAGTCTGTGTACACATTTCCCCGTTAAGGGGTTTAAAGGCTTCCTTCTGAGATGGAACAGACTGGTCACCATCTTGCTTTTGTTTCCCTGATCCAGATTCACTGCCAAGCCATAAAACAACATATTTTCCACCCTAATGATGGTACTACCAAGATAGCAGTACAGGGTAGGGCCAGGGATTTCGGTCCTGGCATCACACAACCTTCATTCAAATCCTGGATGGCTTCAAACAGGTTAATCTCTGTGCTTTGATTCTACCTTCTATAAAATAGAAATGAAGGTAATAATAGTACCTACTCTATTACCTACCTAATCAGTTGGTTGAGAGTCTTTAATAAATTGATATATGTAAAGTGATTAAAGTTGGGTGTGGCACCAAGTAAGGACTCAACAAACGTTAGCTGATTTCATCACTATGAATATAGATGATTCCTCCCCACACCCCCACGATGCCTCTCGTTTCCCATCCACTACAGCTTGGTGGCCAAAACATTCCTTCTCCTGCTTTCCAGCCTCTCCTTGGCTTCATAATATATCCCATATGAATGCTTAGAATTGCCTCAAGTCATTTGGCCAGAACTGTGCCTTTGAGTTTTCACATGCTCCTAATTTTCAAATTAAATACTCTTGTTTTCATGGTCTTTGTCACAAACAATTTGATTAATCTCCTTCACCATTTTGAGAGCCTTCAGTTGGGTTAAAGAGATCTCTTTTCAAATAAGAACTTGCCAGACTTCTCCAGCCTTTCCTTATAATTGGCTGATGACAGAAGCAATGCAATGTTGACCTCCAATGGCTCATTTTCCCAGGGGCCTCATGTCTATCCATCCTGTGGCGCTGAGCAGGTTCTCCCACCATCCATGTAAGAGAAAGCATGCCCTTGATTTATGATCTGCTCTGCCATTTAACAGTCCAGTGTCCTGTCTAGCCTTTGCACCACAGCTATGCCATGGGCTGAAAGCGCATGAGAGACATTTAAAGGAATCCTTTCCTGACGTATGAACCCTCACATGGGCAAACTCGCTCTTTCAGGGCAAGTATTTAGCTAATCAGTTTACATTTGATGGCACTGCATAACACAATCAAGTCACTTCCCGGCTCCTAATTCGTAGTAATCTGAAGTGCCTATCCTTGCAATTTTTCATGTCTATGGAGAAATATGGGTCCATGAAACAGCACTATGCTTGAGTTGGGCCAGATATGCACAGTTATAAAATCTGACAGTGATAGAGCTCTGCCCAGGTGCCAGGAACTGAGCCGAGTTCCTTGGGTTGGTATGTTTGTTCTCACAACAGTCTTACAAAGCAGGTGCTATTATTATGACCATTTTACGGGCAAGAAAACTGAGGCACAAAGCACTTAGGTAACTAGGTCCAGGTCACCCATCTGGGAAATGGTGGAGCCAAGCTTTGAACTCAGTCTATCCAGCTACAGTGCCCAAACTCCTACACACCCATCACTGCCTCACACAGCTACCCATCCAACAATGGCCAGGGACAGCAATGCTCCAGTCTGATTTATTGTGATGTTTCTTGGATGGCCACCAAACTGATTGTATCAAACCATTTTGTTGTTGATGATGATAATGATGATAATGATACTGATGCTGCTACTACTGTTTGGTTATTTGGTTGGTTGGTATGTTGATTGGTTGGGTGGTTTACCTGAATGAATTAATGCCTGGCTACTATGTGTCAAGCATCTTCATGTCCATTATTTCATGAAGACTTCTCGATAATCCCATGATGTACAGATTACTATTCCTATTTTACAGAGGCTCACACAAGACTTACACTTACCCAAAGACACATTGGTACTGTTTAGACAGAGTCCAGAAAGCATGAGTTGCGTGCAACTCAGCTGGCAAGGGCTTTCAGCTCATAAACTGCCAGCCCCAAAGGTTCACTAAGGGATCCAAAGAGAGAAGGCAAGGTCACACCAGAGCAAGGATCTCCCAGAGGCAACCAACAGGAGGCTAGCCACAGGAAATCCGCCTTCTGCTTCTTGTCTCATTGCTTTGTGCTGTCCTGATTTGCAGGCATCTGGACATGAGGAAAACCCTTTTCACTTCCACAACCTGCTATGAGATTGATTAGATAATGGTAGCAAAGTGCTTTGAAGAGAAGTGATGGAGGAAACACCCTTTGTTTGCATTTAGGTTGACTCTCAGGGGACCTCAGACAGAGGTTACTGTTAATGAATGAGTCTGCTTTGTATGAGAAAGAATTGTTTCCCAAAACAAGTCTCCTTACAGGGCCTGCCAAAATCACCCAGCTCTGCTCCATATCCAAGCATGTCTTCTTTTAGCTTGGCTGTCACACAAGAAAAAGGAAACCAACACAGTCAGTTCAATCACAGACTGGTCCATGAAATGTTGACATGTACTTAGACATCAAAGTGTGCCTTTCGTGAAAAACAATTACCAAACGTTTTAGAACATGACTCCAACATGTAAGTTTTATCAGGAGGGAAGTAGAAAATGAGATTAATAGATGAGACTTATCATCAAACCAGATAATCGGGATGGAAAGAACATCCTAATACATTTAGTCCAATCTCATCTATGGTCAAGTCTAGTCCTCCCCTCCCAGACTACTTTC
>NW_006441386.1:8457374-8469772 GCF_000325575.1 Pteropus alecto
TCTGGAGCCAAGTGGTCACCAGCCTGTAACCCACTGGGCAGGTCGTATGTGAATTACCAGCTGATAAGTAAGAGAAGAAACACATCATAAAAGTTAGCTGATACTTTCAACATAAATATCCCTATCCCAAGCCATAGGCATCATTAATTTGGGAACTTTGGAAGTTACTTCTATAATATACTCTGTTGATGACACTGTAGGAAAACAAGGACTGTCATTCATTGCTGATGGAAGTACAAAATGGCACAGCCTAGAGAGAAGGCAGCTTAGCTCTATTTATTCAAAAGTGCATATCCCCTTTGACCCAGCATCCCATCTCTGGGAATTTATCCTACATATACACCATCACACTTCAGAAATGAGGTACATATAGTGTTATTCATTGCAGCGTGATTTGCAACAATGTCTTGCTGTAAACCACCAAGTGTACATTGAAATGGATCGCATTAATTAAAGTATGGTACAGACACACAGTAAAATACTATGCAGCAGTAAAAAAAATAGACAAAAGTTCTCTGTACTGATATCCTGCTATGTACCAGCTATCCTGCTATGTGAAAAAAGAGGAAAGTACTGAACAAGATAGATAGAGTATGGTGACTTTTGTGCAATAAAGGGAAAAATAAGATTATATGTTCATATTTGCTTATATGAAGAAACAATGCAAGACACATGAGAAACTAATAAAAGTGGTAATCTATCTAGGGGAAGAGGTCAGAAATGAGGTAGATGGGAATAGGATGAGAAAGACTTCAGGACTAACCTTTATCTAACATTCTTATTTTGAATCATTTGAATCTGTTACGTATTTTAAAACACATGCACGAATAAACACAAGCAAAATAAAATTTAGTCTTGAGTTTATGGAAGAAATTTAGTGAGCAGATATCAGAGTATGCCACTTGTCCCAAGGTCTCTGGAGCTTCCTCTCCTGGATCCCTCGCCACCATTCAGCCTTCTAGCCTGCTGAGCCCCTGCTATGAAATTTTCTGTCCCTCCCCACAGGGAGAGAAGAACTTCTCTTCTCCCCCTTCCTGGGTCTTGCAATCTCCAGAACCTCAAGCTTTGTCCACAGACTAGTGAAGCACTGACTAGTCTGAGGGAGGCTGGACTTTGGTCCCCAAGCTGAAGAAGGTTATGGAGGTCCCATTATAGTTTCTCTACCAGCCAGAAGTGCAGCTACATTTCCTCCCTGATGGTTTAGAAGCAACCACACCTCTCCAAGTCAAATAATAACTGTTTCAGGAGACAATACAATCCAGTCTCAGAGGAGGAAAAATATGCTCCTTCTGTCTGGGGAAACAATGACCCCAACATTATTATCGGCTGGGAGGTTTTTTTTGCTTCTCTGAGCCTGGCCTGGAGTAGAGGCGCCACCACGAGGAAACAGCTGTTCACAACTCCTCTTCCCCCTGCAGGATGCCAGGCAGCACCCCTTCAACCAGGGTCTTCTCGACCCCGGCATTTCCAGCTGTGAAAGTTTACCTGCACTCCATCGCAAAATAATTATGCCTCCGAATACAGCTTACTAGCAAAAGATTTAAATATATGTCATTAAAACACAACTTTCAATCCATACCAAATGGTAAAAACTGTTTATAAAAATAATTACCTTTCTTGAAAGTCAAAAGGTACATGTTCTAATATGTTAACTAATATCAAATGATAGGCTTTTGTATTCAATACAAAATGAGTTTCTGATGCTTTGATATCTGGGGCCTTGTTGACCTCCAAGAGGCTGCTTCTCCCAGGGCTAGCTAATTCCTAAAGCCTGCTGAGCACGCTTTTCATATGCAAGTAAACCAATCTTGAACCCGTTTCCTAATCATCTCTTTTATCAGACTCTTCAAACTCTGGACCACTATACCTCTACTCTAATCAGTCCAGGGCCAGATGCCAAACTGTTAGAGACAGTCTCTATGCCCCAGAACCCATCAAAATTATTCAAACAACCCAATTCTAAAGCTGTTTACCCTGCCTTTCTCATTTCTTCCTGAGGAAGCCACGGTAAAGGCTCTTTCCCACATTTTTCCCTTGATCACTCTGCCTTGTGAATGACCCTGAAACTTCCCCGTATTCCACCCCAGGGGGTTATATGTACCTTCTCCTGAGAACTGTGAGTAACAAACTATCTTTTCAATGACAGTCATATCCTCATTTGTTGGCCTCACCATACTTTAATAATAATAAAGCCTACATTTTAAAATAGCTTTATATGAAGGTGGAATTTATTAAGAAAAGAAGGCTCTAGAATCATCCTGATTAAATTTTAGATTAAAGCTTGGCCCAAGAAGAGACAATGCACTAAATGTGAAACTGCATTAGGAAAGTAAGTCTTTCCACGGATGCATAAAGATCACAGACTCCATAATGCAGAACATCCAAGTCATTCCTAGGCGTTGTCAGCTACAGCTTCACATGACTACATGATCTAATTTGCTCTTAAAAGTAAACACAGTGTAGAAGGTGTGTAAAAGAAGACTTCTTAAGGTAATGAGTGCAGTTGGAATTTGCAGCTCCCATGTAATGTACAGTAGCTAAACAAATATACAGAATTTGGAGCACACTAAGTTGAAAAAGCAGGAAATTAGCTAACTTTAGCAAGAGTGAAATAGGTATATATACAGAAATTTTAGCAGGAATACATCATATTTTAGTCAAAGGCATTAATTTATTTGCAATAGGTCAAATATATAAATGTTCCCTCTGAGAGAGAGAGAGAGAGAGAGAGAGAGAGAGAGAGAGAGAGAGAGAGAGAGAGAGCAACATATAGAGAGAGGCAAAGGAAGACCATAATGTTTTAGTGCTCAAAGCATACAATCGTTGGAATAAGAAAAGTCTTGTGATCAGGGCCATGGAGAGAGTGAGTCGAAAGCATCACAAAAGTGTAATAAAGGCCAGAGAATGTTACAAGTGATGATAGCTACCAGATATTAACCATCTAATGTGCCAGGAATTGAGCTAAATTGCTTGTAGGCCTCATCTCATTCAATTCCCCCTAAAAACCCTATAGAAGCCTCATTTCAGTAGGTGAAACTAAGGCTCTGTGTTAGTTATCTATTGCTACATAACAAAGTCCTCCAAAACTTACCACCTTAAAACAACAATAAATATTTATAATCTCATACAGTTTCTATGGGTCAGGAATTTTGGAGTAGCTTAACTGGGCAGTTCCAGCTCAAGGTTTCTCATGGGGCTGTCATCAAGATGTTAGCTGGGGCTGCGATCATCTGAAGGCTTGACTGGGGCTGGAGGATCCACTTCCAGGATGGTTCACTCACATGGCTGGCAGGTTGATGCCAGCTGGTAGGGTGGAGGCCTCAGTTTGTCACCACATGGAGCTCTCCACAGGTGTGTTTGTGTCCTCAAGACACAGCGGCTGGTGTGCCCGAGTGATTGATTGAAGAGAATGGAAGCAGAAACCACAAGGTTTTTTTATGACCCAGCCTCAGAAGTCACACGTCCCTCAACTTTCTATTGGTTACACAGATCAGCCCTACTCAGTGTGAGAGGAAACTACACGAGAACATGAATGCAAGAGGTGAAAATCATTGGGTCCTTCTTGGATGCTAGCTTCCACTGAGCCCAAAAGTTTAATTAGCTTTTTAAATATCACTCAGCTAATTTCAAATTCTGCTTCACTCCAAAATCAGTACTTTTCCTGCTACACAATGACCTCCCCAAAGCCTACATGCAGGACACTGCCAGATAAAGACAAAAGGTCCTGGTTAAGCCATATCCCTGTTTCATTGTTTTTGCCAAAAGTTTTATCTTTAATCCACTGGGAAATATTTTTTTTTATATTGGGAGCATAGCTCAGGCTTTCTAATGGAAATTGATGGAAAATAATTTTACTTTATTGATTTTGCCCTAAATCAAGCTTGCTGACTTCATTTCTGGCTAAAGCTTTAAAAAAAAAAAAATGAGGGATGCTTGTATTAATAGAAGACAAATATTTCCAGGTTGCAAATCATTTTGTGATCATTCCTGTCTTTGAGAGTTGAACTGAATATGTTCAAATCTCTGTGTTGTATGAGGAGGTGATTGAAGGACATTTTTATTCCCTTGAATAACAGGAAATCCACCATTTATTCTTTAATAATAAAAACTGCATGTGTAAGAATTGAGACTGTGGAAGGTCAACTCAAATTAAAGATTTTATGACTGGCAGTTATATTAAATCTTTTCAACAATTTATAGAGAGGATTTGAAATATGTCAAACATATTTCTTTAAGTGTTTTCAAGTGAGAGATTTTATTGCATCGAGTCACATAATCAGGAGAAAAATTACTCTTAGGTCATCCAGACCTGGTCCCTGCCAATGTCATATTGCTCCCTTCAGAACCAAAGCCCGGGTATTAAGCTGTCTGAAGTCAACCTCCTCTAATTAAAATTAAAGTCATAAAGCAAAGTATTTCAATAATCTATAATAATAATAATCTCAAATTTATATAGTACATATATCCAAGAAATGTAAAGCAGTTCACATTTTTTTATTTCTCTCACCTGGAAACAAAAACTAAAGGCAAGTCTAAGGGAATATTCATTAACTTAAATATTTATAGAATAAATGAATGTGTACGTATGTCTGTGTGTGTGTCCTGGGAGAGGAGAAGGAACTGACATTTATTGAGCTCCTACTGTATATAAGGCTTTGAATTAGGTCCAGTGAACACAAACATAAATGCGACAATTCAAGAAGTCACAGGTTAAGGATGTAGCACCTCCCAGTGCCATAAAGTAAACACAGGGGCTGAGGAAGACTTGCCTCTGGACCCAACAGTTGGGGCAGACTAAGAGAGGCAAAGCCATTTCTGTGCACAAAGGAAACATGTCATTTTTCACATAGAAAGAACTGGAACTGTTGTAAACCCTTGTGATTCCTGCCTCCTTCCAGACATCAGTTTAGGGCTTGTACACATCACTCATCCTTTAATAACAGCTCCAATTGTGAATGAAAATAAAATTATATATGGGAAGGCACTTTACAAGGTGAAAAGCACTATACAGTTTGGTCTCCTCATCTAGATAAGAAGCTTCCTGGGGGACTGTGCAGATCCATCTCTGGAACCCAGCACCTAACCAAGCACTTGGCACTGTTTGTCCCAAAGCTCCAGCCAAAGATCTAAGTAGATGTTTCATGTCAAAAAGAGTGGGTGGGGTAAAATTTCCCCCAATTTTTCCAGGTGTGAAAAAGAGCAACTTTTCTAATGTTCCGTGGACTTTTAAAACTTTTAATTTTTTAAATACATACAAAAGAATGTGTATAATATTTGATGGTTATGAAGTAATATTTATAAAATAACCACCTGGGAACACGTATTGGTGCCAAAAAGTAGGGAAGAGTTCATAGAAAAACAGATTTCAAAAGGACACAGAAACCAGCTTAAAGATTTTCCCAATGGCTAAATCAAGGACAATTTAAGCATCAAAATAAACAATGATGGTAAAGATTACAGTTGACCCTTGAACAATGTGGGAGTTAGGGGGTCCCCACACACAGTTGAAAGTTCATGTATAAGTTTTGACTCTCCCAAAACCTAACACCCTCGGCATCCACAGGGGATTGGTTCCAGGACCCCCAGGATACCAAAATCCACAGATGCTCAAGTACCCTACATAATATGGTGCAGATCAATGCATACAGTTGGCCTTCTGCATTCATGGACTCCCAACCACTGATTGAAAAGAGTATAGGTATTTATTGGGAAAAAAAATCATACATAAGTGAACCCACACAATTCAAATCTGTGTTGTTCAAGGGTCAACTGAATAAAATAGGAAACCAGGAAGTAGGGGACGGGGGAGGAGGGAGAGAGAGCGAGAGACAGAGACAGAGAGACAGAGAGACAGAGAGACAGAGAGAATGAGAATAATATGACCCAGCAATTTCACTCCTAAGTATGCATTTACCCAAGAGAAATGAAAACATATATCCACACAAAGCTTTATTTCTAGCAGCTGTGCTTAAAATAGTCAAAAACTAGAAACAACCCAATCCAAATGTCAATCAACAGGTGAATAGATGGTATATTTATATTGGAATACTACTCAGCAACAAAAAGAATAACATGGATAAACATGGATAAACTTCAAAAATATTAACATGGATAAATATTAACATGGACAACATGGATAAACTTCAAAAATATTATCCTGAGTGAAGAAGGCAGCCACAAAAGAGTAAATATTACATGATTCCATTTATATGAAGTTCTATAACAGGCAAAACTAATCTATAGTGACAAAAAGTACAACATAGGTCTCTAAAGGCCAGAGATGGGAGGGAATTGACTGCAAAGGAACATGAGGGAATTTACTGGGTGATGGAAATAGTCTGTATCTTGAGTAAAAGCATAGTTACATGAGTCTATACATTTTTCAAAACTCAAAGAACACTTAAAATAGATATATTTCAATATGTTTATGTTTAAATTTAGTTATTTGTGACTTAATGAAGTTGCTTTCTTAAAAAAAAAACAGATTTGACTGGCAGTGTTTGTTTTTTTCTCTTTTTTCCCCCTTAATTGCAGATGTGATGCCTGGAGGCACAGCAGCTACCTTGTGACTATGAGGTAACAAGCACACACACAAAAACTTAACCTAAGGACAGCAGAGAAAAAATGTGGAAAGCACCATTTTCCACTCTCTGGTGCCTGAAGCCATTTTTGAACTGTCATACCATCCCCAGACTATCAATCTCCAGATTTCTTTGTTGCCATAGTTATAGGGTCTTGTTATTTCAGTCAAATTAATTCCTAACCAAAATACGAAATCCCTCCATCTAGATTGTTTTACTCCATCTTCATTTTCCATAAACTAAGAATACATTCCCTCCTCCTTCCCTAGAACCCCAAACCAAGGATCTGAGCATATAATCTTCAAAGGTACATTTTGAAAATGGGGACTTAAGTGCAGGCCCTCAAGATTACTATAACTATCTTAGTCAAGATGGCATCATCAAGTATTCAAAAAGACTGAGAATTGGAAGAACAGCCTGAGAAATAGCAGAGAAACCTTGAGAGATGACGAGATGATGGAGGAAAAAACCCACAGTAGATATGGATGGGAATGAGACTG
This sequence comes from Pteropus alecto, assembly GCF_000325575.1. Classification (NCBI taxonomy): domain Eukaryota; kingdom Metazoa; phylum Chordata; class Mammalia; order Chiroptera; family Pteropodidae; genus Pteropus; species Pteropus alecto. The sequence goes on from NW_006441386.1 coordinate 8,464,456, forward strand.
GACAAGTAGGTAGTAGCCAATTTATGCAGGACTTTCGAACATTATATTTGTCCAATGTCATCTACCAACTAGTCCTATACTTGATATTTTAGGCAGCATCATTGATTAGTGAAATAGTAACATTTTAAACAAGTCATGTCTTATTGGGGTTCTAAACTACTTTTCAATATGCTGTTTTCACCTTATAAATTATACACTCTTTTACAATCCTTTATATCAGCGGTCTCCAATCTTTTTGGCACCAGGGACCAGTGCTCCTATGAGAATCTAAAGCCTGATGATCTGAGGTGGAGCTGAGGCAGTGATGCTAGTGCTGGGGAGTGGCTGTAAATACAGATGACGCGTCACTTGCTCACCTGCCACTCACCACCTGATGTGCAGCCCAGGGTAAGGGTCTGTTATTGTTTCTGTTTTTTATTTCCATGTCACTTTGTCTTTCATGTGCCTGATTATATTATATACTGGACATAGTAAGTATAAAATTATATAAACAATTTATGTCTCAGGATGATGTATCTTCCTCCAGAAAGATCTAGGTTTCCTTTTCATAGCTACCTAGGGCACTAGCAATCTTGGATTACCTTTACACTTGATACAAGAATTACAAAGACCTGAAGCTGAGCCATAGTCCCTCCCTCTCAGGACTTGGCTACTTCCACTTTATTCCCTTCATCCTATGGTGCAGCTCTTCAGGAGCTTAACCCCAATTGGGGGAAGGTTCATCAGTGCCCCTCCCTATTCTCTGGTGCCTCCAGGCAAATAATTTTATATATTTTGGAAGACCTTAGTCTCCATTCCATGGCCCCAAGTCTCAAGAAGTTCTATTGCTCAGTCTTTCGGCCTCTTAGCTGTCCCCTCTGAAATAGGCAAACATATCCAGGGGAAATCCAGCCTCAAATATGGGGCTCACCTCCTTGGGCCTTCAACCTCCTCTGACCTTGATCAGATAATTCTTTGCTATTTTTTTCTCTGGTGCCTCCAGGCAAATAATTTTATATATTTTTAGCTTTTTTATTTGTTACATAGTAGAAGGGCTAGTCCAAATTATCTAGACTACTCTTACAGGAAGTACAAACTACTCCTTGTAATCAATAAATACATTTAAAATGGCAGCTTTTTTTCTATATGAAAAGCTATTATTAAATTGATGGTGTTTAAGAATCAGCATCTTACAATTATCTCCTGTCTTAGGCATCCTCTAGGATGATCCCAAATGATACATACATCCTGGTATTTATGTCCTTATGTAATCTTCTACACTTCAGTGTGGGCCGGACCTAGTGCCTTGCTTCTGAGAAATATAATACAGTAAATGTGATGGAATGTCACTTCTAAGCTTAGGTTACCAAGAGACTGTGGCTTCCATCTTGCTCATCCTCCCTTGTTCTCTCACTTGCTCACTCTGATAGAAGCCAGCTACGATATTACAAGCCACCATACAGAGAGGCCCACATAGCAAGGAAGTGAGGGAGGTCTTTGGCCAATAGCCAACAAGGAACTGAGACCCTCAGGAACTGGATCCTGCCAATAGCCAGATGAGTGGTCTTGGAAATGAATCTTCCCCCAGTCAAGCCTTGAGGTGGCTGCAGCCCTAGCTGACACCTCAATTGAAGCCGAGTGAGAAAATCTAAGCCAGAGGCACTACTAGGTCTTGCCCAGATTCCTGACCCACCGGAATTGTGAGATATAAATGCTTATTGTTTCAAGCCACAAAGTTTTGGAGTGATTTGTTACATAAATAGATAACTATTATACCTCCCATTCTCTTTTAAACCTATAGTCAGATTTTCTTCCTCACCACTTCACTGAGACCATTGTCAAGATCACGAAGTGTCATGAAAATATATATTATTGACAAAAATTAATGCTGGTGAAACATTGTTAAAACAACCACTTGGCAAAGTAATCTAGCAATAACTATTAATACTTAAAATACATATATCCCTTGACCCTGCAATCTTCCTGTTCCATAGATTCCATAGAAGTAAGGGTACCAGTATGGAAAGCCATACATTCAAAATCATTACCACATCACTGCTTTTAGTGGCCCTAAACTGGAAACATATTGAATGTCCATCTTTAAGAAAATGTCTAAATAACTGTGGTATATTGTCACATCCAGCAAGTGATAAATCCTGCCACATCCAGTGCAGCTCTGGAGAATGTACCTGAGTGGAAACGGTGGGAGATTAAGAAAAGAAAGAAGACAGAGAGCTGGGATCAGGAGGCCCACTGTCCACAGATGGTGGAGCAATGGAGAGGTTTTATTTTTGCAAGCTGCTTTTATAAAAGAGCAATACGATTGCTCTCTAAGATAAGATATGATCTTTTGTAGTTCCTTCTGCTCGGCTATGAGCGTACTTCTCCGTCTCAGAGCAACACTCCATTGTTCCCTGATCAATTCATACTTCCCCATTCTTAGGAGGGTTCGTTGAGGTGAGGCAACCCTTGGTTGACCTCACAGATTGCAAGGAACTTGTCAACTTACAATCTGCTCTCCACAGTATATTCAGACTATAAATAGCATACAATCTTAAAATATGTAATAGAACTACAACAAATGACTTGGAGCAAGGTATTATTAAATAAAGAAAACAAAATATGGAATAATACTTAGAACATGATCTCATTTTTGTAAACCAAGGACCAAAATAGTAGTGTGTGTGTGCATGTGTGTGTGTAACCAGTGCATTAAACTGAACTTGATAGACTTATTTATTCTTTTTTCCAATTTTTTCCTTCAAACCTTCTCTATAGCCTAATTCTTCCCCACCTCTTAGATGAAATCTCAAGCACTTCCCATAACTTTTCAGTCAATCCCACTTAACAATAAGTACCCCTAGCACCTTCAGCTCCAAAAATCAACTTTTAATGAAAACATCCTGTCCACTGTATTAATCAAAACTCTGTGTTTTATTCAAAGTTAAAGCCACTGCTACCCTCTCACCCACATACCTACCCTAAGCCCCAGGTGGACTTCAAGCTGGTAGGACTGAAGGAGAAAGGGACCCAGCCATCTTCCTTCCTCTCTGCTAGTCTTGTTCTTCTACTTCTACTCCCCCAGGTCTCACTTGGGGCTACTCAGACTCTGCCACAGTTGAGTTTGAAGCAAAGACAGGCAAAGGAGAGTGAAGGGAGAGAAAAGGTCTTATTTAACAGGTGCAGATATAATCCAGTGCTGGTGCCCTCTGGAAGCAGCAGATGTTCCATACTGACTTGTATCTTATTGGGGAGCTTTTAAGGGTTCCTAGGACTTACAGGATGCAGGCTTTGACTACTGCTTCTCTATAGTGCCTCCTCTCCAGATAAAGGCTTGCAATGTCCTCCCTAAGCCTGGGCATCCAGTAGTCCACCTTCTCTGGGAAGTTCACCTCCTCCAGGGGTTTCTCACAGGCAAAACCCAAAATGACTCAAAGCCCACACCCTCCCACCTCATGTCCCGAGGAAACTCTTGTACCCTTGGCAACTCTCCCTGAACTCTCTTTTTTTCCCTAAACTCTTGCCTTGAACCAAATCTCCCTTCAGCTTCTTATGCCCATCCTCATGCTGCCCAAACTCCAGGGGACAAAGATTCTCTGAAGCTCCATCTCTCACTTGACCTGAGGTGAACAACCATCACTCTCCAAAGAAATTTGCCCTCTTTTACCTCATGACTCACTGATAACTTCCAGGTGATGTACTAAGTTCTACAGAAATGAACCAGAATCTGGAAGACACTTTACACCTGTTGTCATCCTTTAAAGCCTCAGCCAAAATTGAAAGAGTCATGTTTTGGCAGCCATTAAAGATCTACGTGTACACAGAGCTATGTAGAATGGGGATATGTTAGAGGTATGCATAAAGAGCTGGGTAGATGGGGAAATATAAGATATATAAAGAAAAATATTGAAGAACACATCCCAGCTTCTTATCATGCACTCCCTGTTGGGAATTTATTCATTGTCTGTCTCTTCACTGGAATAAAAACTTCAAGTGAGGAGAGAAAAAAAAATGGGGTAGATTATAGAAGCTCTGTTCATGCCTCTGGTGACCAAATAAAAGTTGTGATGGAAACAAGGAGCAGCAGCAAGGAAAAATCACCTGGGATGAACAAGCCATACAACTAGGGAGAAATCCAAGAAATCACCCTAAGAGAGGAGGCATCTAAGAAATGCAAAGGGAAGGGCTTGTAGAAATGACCAACTCAGCCAGTTATAGATTAATCATACCCTATAGATCTTTAAATGGCCTTCTAGAAACTCTTGCAACACCTACAAGATAAACAATCTGTAAATAGATAGGACCAGTTGTCTGGGAATTCCTTCCCCCTTGCAGCCACTGCCCGAAACTACCCCCCATCCTGAGTCAGGAGGTGAACACAAACGAATCACACACCCCTTGCATGGACCCTGTAAGAAATCTAACCAAGGGGAGCTCGCGCTTTGGTGCAGTTAAAGCCTCACATGCTCCACCAGCATTAGATTCTCCTTCCTCTAACGAAGTTGTCTGAGCATCCAAATTCCTCCATCAAGTGTTGCTTCCTGCAACAACCCTGCAATGGCAGAAGGTGGAATAGGGCGAGAACGCGGAGCTGCCGGGTTCCCAGCCACTGAGTTAGACGGAGGCTGAGGCAGCAGCAGCAGCAGATGCCTCTTAAAGGGGCCGTGTTCACAAGTGGATTTTTATGATGACAGACCTGCTCACTCTGAGCACCAGTGCCGATTTGGCTGCATGCATGGGGCACCAGGAACTTACAAGGAGACATTGTTGGAGTGAGGGCCAAGGCGAGACTCCCCCGGTACAGAAGTGCCCACGGTATCCTTTGTTCCCTGTTGAGCCCTTCCCCCCTACTAGTGTGCCAGACACAGCACCACCATAGCCCTGACATCATCAAATTGGATAACAGAGGTCGCTCCACCCAGATTCCTCGAAACCCACCTCACCCAACTTGGGGCCCCACCCAAGCCACATCCAGGTATACCCTCGATGAGTCAGGTGCTCCTTACTGAGACTCACACTAGAGGAGGCAGCTGGTCTTGGTTTCTGGTGTGGCCTTTTGAGGCAACTATAAGCACAGCATCTGTGGACTGCTTGCTATATTTTAACAGGTGGCCCCAGAGGGGTAGAGGCTTGGGCTAAATTTGGCCTGCAGCTGAACCCCTCTCAGGACTGTGCCACTGGACATCTACTTCACAAATCCACACTAATAAGACCAGGAGACTTAGGAGTTTTGCTTAGTACGTAGAAACAGACACGGAAAGGCAGCCAAAATGGGAAGACAAAGAAGCAGAAACCATATGAGAGAACAAAACAGAGATCCAGATATAATGGAGTCAAG
>NW_006441386.1:8471237-8478205 GCF_000325575.1 Pteropus alecto
GAGAGAGAGGCAGGAGAGAGAAGGGGATAGAGAGAGAGAGAGAGAGAGAGAGAGAGAGAGAGATTGCACCAAAAGAAAGCAAGTACATGATCATATTTAGCCATTTTTATAAATCTACATAAGTGTGGACATATGTTTAAAGATATTAAGTGAAAAGTATTTTTAAAAAGTGATCAGTGACTTCTACCTTACCACATCTGATGGTTGATTCTCAGTCTTGAGAATCTCACTTGACCTCACTGGATTTCTTAGAAGTATTTGACAAAAGGGATCACTCCCTCTCTTGGGACATTGTCCTCACTTGACTTGCATGATACCATTGCTCCTAGTTTTCCTCGTACCTCTCTGGACATTCTTTTCAGCCTTTCATGCTGGATTCTCTTCTACACTTACCTTCTCTGCCCATACTTACTCCCTACTCGTTCTATTTAATCTATGGCTTTAATGGCATTCTATATGCTGATTGATATTTTTGCCAGATTTATATCTCTAGTCCTGATCTCTCCTATCAGGTACAGAATCTGATACCCCATTTCTCCCTCGACAACCAATAGGCATCTCAAAATTGACATAATAAAAACAGAACCCTTAATCTCCCACCCTCTAATGCTGCTCCTCCTCAGCTTTCACAAGTTTGGAAATGGAAAAACTCATTCATGCAACCACATAAGTCAATGTCCTGGGAGTCATCCTTAACTCTTCCTTCCCTCACACCTGACATCTAATCCATCAGCAACTCCTGCTGGCTCTACCTTTAAAAGGTGTCCCCAACTCAACCTCTATGCTCCGACCATCATCCCTCTCTTAAGCTACCTAAATGCTCTCCTAATTGGCATCTATATGTCTACTGTTGCCCCCTTTGCTCCACACAGCAGCCAGTGATCACTTTTAAAACATAAATCGAATCATGTCAATCCCCTGCTCAAAATCCTCCATAATGACTTTTTGACTAGCCAGTTTCCTAGCCACTGTCAACCCTCCTCCCCCAACCCCTCCCCCTGCTTCTTGGGAAAAGTAATGTGCAAAACTACAAACTACATTTCTCAGATTCCCTTGCAGTTAGGGAGCCCATGAAATCCAGTACTAACCAATGAGACATAGGAGAAATCACCAGATGGGGATTCTATGAAAGCCACTATTTCTCTAAGAAAAAGGGACACTGTAGTGCCATATATCTTGTGATATTTATTCTTCTCCTTTGCTAAAAAGCAAAAAACTAAAGGTAGAGCAGCCATTCCAAAGATGTCAGGACAGGAAGGGTGAAGGGATCTTATTCCTTGAGCAGTTGCATCATCCCTTGTTTGCCCATCCTTTGATTCCTTGTTACGTGAGGAAAAACTGACCCCTTACTTAGTTAAATCGCTGTGGAGTTTCTATTACTTGTAGCCAACTACAATCCTGGCACGGGCTTCCCATCACCCTTAGACTAAATTCCTAAAAGTCTTACACGACCTTTCCAACAACATCCCCTACCTCATTCTCCCTTATTCTTTCTGCACCCACCTCATGGGCCTTCTGGGCTGTTCTTGGAACATGCCAAGTTTATTTCCTCCTCAGCCATTGCCATTCTGCTGGAAAGCTCTTCCTCCAGATCTTTTACATGGTTTGTCTGAGCCCTATCTTCATTCAGCTTTCTGCTTTAATGTCATCTCTGTACCAAGGTCTTGCCTTGCCCACTCCATTCAAAATCGGCTCCTTCACACTCTATAACTCTTTAGTAATTTATTTCACAGCACTTATCACTACATAAAACTGTCTCTACCTGAGAGTATGTTATTTATTTACTTGTTTACTTAATATTTATCTACTGAACTGAATGATAGATTGAAGAAGTACAGGAACACCCCCTAGTACCTAGAAGAGTACCTGGTATACAGTAGGCATTCAAAAGATGTTTAACCAATCAATTTATGATATATTGAAATTGAAGTGGGTTCTTCCTTACAGTTCACTCAGCAATTCTTGTAATATAAAGACTATATAACTAGCCTACCAAAAGGTAAAGATTTGTAATTGGGTTTATTCTGCTATTTTTTGTAATGTCAGCACCTTTTTGGGCAAGCATATTCCATATTGGCATTCTTTGCACGTAAACGCTTAATTTCATGGTCTTACCTGGAATTCTAGACTGGTCTGTAATTTCAATGGACTTAATGACTGAATTTAGCAGCAGTGCTCCAGACACCTGCCCTGAAGGTGAACAATGCCAGGGCATTATCCTTTTGGTTTCTTCCAGATCACCTGAATAAGGGTGAGTGATGAACCCCTTTACAGATTCGTTTTTTTCCTTGACCTCTACTGGTCTTGGCCAGGGATATAATAAATCCTTTCTCGATATAGCCACTATGATGCCAGAGTGATAAAGGCGTCAGAGGCCTGGTTCCAACTCCAGCTCACCAGCTATATGGCTTATTTGAGCTCTCGGGGTTATTGCGAAGACTAAAAGAGATCAGGGACTCGCAATCCACACGCTCCCTACAAAGAGAGAAGCCGGACTCGAGAGTTCTACGGTCTTCCCCGCTCAGAAGCGAGTCTGGATCCAGATTTTTGTTTCCCTCCTACCCTCTCCCTGTGCCTTGCACGCAGAGTTTCAGCATGAAGCACACGCCAACCTGCCCGGGACGCGGTCCCCACCCTAGAGCCTTCAAGAACCCAGGCCCCGGAGCCCGGAGCCCGGAGCACTCCCGTCGGCCTGTATGCGCCGCTCCCGTCTCCATGGAAACAAAGGCAGCCAATCAGTGCGGCGGCTTCCGCTACGCCCTGACAACAGCGGGGTCTCTGACTACGCTGGGGTGGGCTACCGTGGGCCTCCGGGCGGCGGTCAACGATGCTGAAGGCCAAGATCCTCTTCGTGGGGCCCTGCGAGGTGAGGCCGGGGCCAGGCGCGGCTTCGGGGGCGGCGAGCGGGAGTGGGGACGCCCCCGGTGCTGTGTCCTGCGCCGGGAGTCCCCAGGAAGCGGGAGCCCAGTCCCGACGTGCCCACCCGGGTGTGTGCTGCTGGCCTCAACGGGAGCTCGGTAGTGAGGCCTAAGATAATGAGTGGCGTTATGGAACCAGAACCTAGGTCTCACTTTGCACCCGAGGTTGTCCCTAACGAATATGTCTGTGGGACAAGAAAACCAGAAGGAGGAAAAGACTGGACTATTATCTGGTCTGGGAACAATTAGCCGTTTATGTGTGGTGGCAGTAGTGGGGATTAAATCTACATGTGTACTTCACACGATACACAAAAATGAAATTCAGATAGACTCAAACTAAACGTGTAAAAAGAAACTGTAGAAGTAGTAGATGAATGAGAATTTGCATTTGCTGGTGCTGTTTGCCCAGGGACCACACATTGAGACCGCTTTAGTAGATGAATATATGGCAAGATACGTTTTTAATATTCAGATAGGGAAGGTCTTCTTAAGCACAACATAAAAATGAAGAAGGCTTAAAAGAAATGACAGCGAAGTTAAAGCCTGGGAAAAGTATTCACAAAATACATTACAAAGACAAGATTAATAGGTAGAACACAAGGAAAGTTTAAAAATTGGCAAAGAAAAGAGAAACAACTCAGTAGAAAATTGAGCAGAAGCTCTGCACACAAGAAATACAACTGACCAATAAGTGTGAGAAGATGCCCAGCTTCACAGTCACAGGAACACAAATTAAAACAAAAAGATGATATTTATTTGCCCATCGAATTGAATGAGAAAACTTTAGAAGACTGATAACACCTGGTGTTTGGATGCTTGTGAGGAAATGAATACTCTAGGAGTCTGTTGGTGGAGCTATAAATTGATAAGAGCTTTTTAGGCAATCAAATTATTAAAATTTAAAATGTGCAAAGCTTTTAGTGCTGCAGTTACATTTCTCTGAATCTACTGTAGCTGAGTACTTGTCCATGTTCCTCAGGAGTTGTACAGTATTGAATGGTTGGTAACTTCCTAGCTGCCCATCAATAAGAGAATGTCTAAATAAACTAAGGCACGTTCTTACTCTGGATACAGTGAATACTGACACAGAGAACTAACTCTCGAAGACATAAATTATTAAGTGAAATAGACAAGTAATAACAAAATACAATTGTGAAAAGCAAAACAAACATAGATATCTTTTTTTTTTTTTTTTTAATGGAAATTCTCAAACACATACCAGGGAGAAAGAACTATAAACTCCTAGTACCCATCACCCAGCTTCAACAACAAAAGATATTTCTGCATATACTTTCCTCTCTCTTCCACTATTCAAACTTACTTTTTATTCTTTTAACATGCTATGCCCATTCATGCCCTGTTGCCCTTGAACTAGCTATTCCTTCTGATTAGAAGCCTCAGCTGACTCATTGTCATTCAAATCTCAGTTTAAACTTCCTGTAGGCTTTCCCAGACCTCCCAATTCAAAGTCTCTGTCACATCGCCCTGCTTTATTTTTATCCTAGTACTTATCACTACCTCATCTTTTTCTAATTTATTCAACAGCACCTGGCACAAGGTAGATACTTAAAAATACCTTAAAGACCTGACAAACAGGCAGTTTCTTCATTTTTCCATAAGAACCCTTTCTCTTCAATAAATTAGTTTTAGCCAACGAGTATATATATCTATCAACTTTAAGGGCATAGATGAAATATACAAATACGCTTTTATAATGCATTTTTCAATGTAGCTATATACACATTTAAAGGTACATTAAGCAATATGTTAATTTGGAAATGCCGTTTTATTCCATTCTTTCATTTCATGACACAGTTTTATTCAAGCCTCTCACCTACACCTTTGACACCCAAGTCATCTTTAGACTAGAGCCACTTTTTGAATCTCCTAACAAAGCACACCACCTACGTGGTTTAGGATGCAGCACTTTTTGAATCTGTGTATGACCCTGTCCCTAGAAATGTATTCCAACTCAAAGAACTGTTCCTATAACATCAGGCCATTTGCCTTATTCGTCCTGTAGATAAATATTCATGATTTGCACAGCATAACCAGTTACTGTTTATTAAGTGATATTTGTGAGGTCACATCCTCAGGGAAAATTACTAAAGCAACATTAAGCCCCTCTTCTCCCTTTTATTTATTTGTTTTCTTGATTCTATTCCATGACCTCTACAAGCCTCCCAAACTGGCATTGATTGAAGTCATTCTAGTCAAGCAGTTGTTCAAAATAAAATAATTGAGAAAGCGGAGAATAATTTGAGAGACTTTTATAAGGACTCAAATGTAAGAGATTCCCCTTCTTCAGAGGAATAATTTGGGTGGAGGAAAAAGACTTGTTTTATAATCAGGCATGTAGAATGTTTGTTAAATGAATGATGCAAATGTACAGAAAACATCTGAAAAACGGATCATAGTTATTACCTTTGGGGAGGGAATGGGACAGACAGACAGATGATTTGAGTGGAGGAATCAGGAGGGCTGTTTTGTTCACTTTTTAAATAAGAATGTATATTTGTATTATCTAGAAGGAGAAACAGCCCTTCGTGGAGTGTGGCACAAACCTGGGACCCAGCTTCAACTTTGAACTTCTACGTGACCTTGAGGAACTCTCTTCCTCTTTCTGAGCCTCAGTGGCTTCTTATATGTGACAGACTAGTTTTTTTGAAGATGTGGAGAGGAGTAAGTGAGGAAAAACTCACACTAATGATTTTTTTCTGTTCTTAGATGAGTTAGCTGAGAGTTAGTCAGGGAAATCCACGTGGGTAAAGTCACCCAGCAGCAGAGCCAGTGCTAGAATATCCTGCTCCCTGTGTCCCAAAGCAGACTGTGCCAACTACACAGAGCAAGCAGCGAGATCCAGCTAACCAGAGAGGGCCCTCTGCCCTAGTGATCTCGGGGTGCTCTTGGCCTGTGTTCCAACACACCTGGTTCCAAGCCAGCTATTGGGGGACTCATTTACGGCTTGCTTTTCTGTTCTTCAGCAAAGACCTCTTATTATCTTCATTTTCGCAGAGTGGAAAAACCGTTTTGGCCAACTTCCTGACAGAATCTTCTGACATCACCGAATACAACCCAACCCAAGGAGTGAGGTGAGCCCTGATGAATCTGTGCAAGAGAGTCCCCGTCTATCACCCCCTACTACTTTGGGTGCTGGTCGCATTCCAAAAGTATGTTTCCAAAGTATAGATGCTGCTGCTGTTTTTGTTTCTAGGATCCTGGAGTTTGAGAACCCACATGTTACCAGCAACAACAAAGGCACCGGGTGTGAATTTGAACTATGGGATTGTGGCGGTGATCCAAAGTATGTCTTCTTTAAGAGGGTTTGCTTCATCAAATGATTCAAAAACCAGCTGCTTGCCCAGTACCTTGTCCTAGCACACTTGCTAGCGTATATTAGGGGCTCGGTCAATTGGTTGGTAACATGCATTGCTCTTGAAACTTTAGTGATTGGGTTTTGATACAATGAGAAGTCATCCATCAATTATCAATATTAAGATATTATTTTTAAAGTCCACAATTAGAAACCAGAACCACCTAACATTTACTCTGAATCCTTTGCTGCCTTGCAGATTTGAGTCTTGCTGGCCAGCCTTGATGAAGGACTCTCACGGAGTGGTGATCATCTTCAATGCTGACATCCCAAGCCACTTGAAGGAAATCGAGATGTGGTATTCCTGCTTTGTCCAGCAGCAGTTCCTGCAGGATACTCAGTGTCTGTTAATTGCACACCACAAACCAGGCTCTGGAAGTGGTAAAGGAAACCTATCTTTGTGTAAGGAGACTGGAATTCTCCTTTCTGCTTTTGTCTCGAGTGTTCTGGGCATTTATATATTGCTCTGTGTCTTTGAAAGCAGAAGCTATGAGCAGTTAGTGAGCACCTATTGTGTTCTAGGCATTTATTTTTCTCACCATGTAAATCAGAATTGCCAGATTGGAAGATCTGCCATATGTACTATCCAGGCCAGAATATAGACACTTTAAAAGCAGGTAGATACTAAGAGGGGAAAACAGCTGGTTTTAGCCACTCATCAGTACTATTAGGGACAC
>NW_006441386.1:8478216-8518017 GCF_000325575.1 Pteropus alecto
GCCTTTTCTCAAGAAAAACTCCAATTTGCATGTGACACACACCATTACAGAAGTGATAGTGTGATCATAGGAAATGACTTACCATATTGAAAACTCTCTTCCTTTCTGGTGTAAGAACAAAGAGGACCTGGCAGTGGCTTGTAGAGTTGTTATCCTGTTGCCATGTGGCAGTGTGGAGAAACTGTGTTAAGTTATGTCAAGCAAGACAAAACTTTATTTTTAGACTTTAGGAAGTTAAATGAGTTGGCGTCTGTAAGACTCAGGTCAGCTGGAACTGGAAATGGCTCTCATTAAAAGTTCATGCCTAATTACATTACTTTCTTTTTTAAGCGCCACCCTTGAACAAGCTGAAGCTGGTACACTCAAATCTTGAGGATGACCCTGAAGAGATCCGGATGGAATTCATAAAGTATTTAAAAAGCATAATCAACTCAGTGTCTGAGAGCAGAGACCGGGAGGAGATGTCCATTATTACCTAACCAGCCTTCATCTGGACTCTTCTGCATCCCAAGTGAGGTCAACTTCTTTCCCAGTGCAGATCTGAAATCTTACCCAGTTACTGATGTTTTCTTCTCCCAATGGCCCTTGAAAAAATTTTCCTTCCCTGCTTGCAGGTACCAGTTGCCCAGGGAGTTGAATCATACAATCTAAGCCCTGTCCTTAGTTCAGGTGAGAAAATCCTGTTACTGAATTTTGATTTCTTTGCCCCAGGTTGCTTCAAAGAGCTGGAAAACTGAGGTGTTTTGTTTTCCCCTTCACATATGTCAAGTTATAAAACTTGTGGAATTGTAACTGTCATAGCCTAATCCATGCGTATTGGTTTGAATGTGATTTTCATTTCTTAATTCACTCAACAAATAGCGACTTGTTGAGCATCTACTATTGGCTACACTGTTCTAGTTGCAGACAGTATACAGCATGAACAAAATAAAAACCCTTGCTCTCATGGAACTTCTATTATAAAAAAATAGTGAGGTAGTCAAAAACTGAATTACTATACCTTGGATATGCAAAAAAAAAATATTATGGATTCTTCTTTTCTGTAATTGGTCTAACTCTAATGCACCTACCCTCCTAGATAATTAACAGACTTGGAGTATGTAACATGCAAAGGAAGGTACAGTCAGTCCTCATTCATGGATTTTGTATTTGCGAATTTGCCTACTTGCTAAAATTTATTTGTAACCCCCAAATCAATACTCACAATGCTTTGACAGTTATTCAGAGTGGCAAAAAATTTGAATCACTGGATACGCACATTCCCAACTGAGGCCGAAACAAGAAGGCAGCGCTCTGCCTTCTTGTTTCAGCTGTTGTATTGTAAACCAGTGTCCTTGTTGTGGTATATTTAGTACCACTTTTTCATATTTTTGTGCTTCTCATTGGTTATTATTTTGTTGGTTATTAAAATGCCCCTCCCCCCAAACGTAGTGCTGAAGTGCTGTCTGGTGGTTCCTAAGCACAAAAAGGCTGTGATGTGCCTTATGATGAAAATAGATATGTTAGATAAGCCTCATTCCAGCATGAATTATAGTGCTGTTAGTTGTGAGTGCAGTGTTAATCAACAACATATATTAAATAAAGTATCTTTAAACAGAAGCATACAGAAAATAAAGTTATGTATTAATAGTTGAAAATATTGTGATCAGAGGCACGCAGGAACCTAACCCTGTATTTCCCTGGGAGAAATGCTTTGGTGTTCATTAATCCATTGTTTGTGGTAACATTACAGAACATAATGACCATGAATAATGAGAATCCACTGTATTTCCATCTCTTGCAATTTAAATGTTTTCAGGTTAGTTCAGCCTCTAATAAATATTTAATTAATTCAAAATTACAATCCACTTCCTCTACATTCTCCCCAACATGATATCATGGTGTCGGGACAGTGTTTGTGTCCCTCATTGTGGTGGGGCAGCTGTTCCAAAGGAAGGTCCTCTGGCTCCCTACTTGACCTCTGTCAAGATGTCCACTGGCCACCCTATTGGCCATCTCCCACCAAGTGTAAGACTGGTGAGTCTCATGTGCTCTCCCCATGAAACTAGTGATCCCTAGGCTGACTTGGCCCCATCCTGGCTGGGGCTGGCCCTGCACATCTCTGAGAGCCATCTGTGTCTCTCATCCATCTCAAGTTTCTTTGTAGCTGTATGGCAGGATCACTTTACCCTTTGCCACAGCTGGCCTGTCCAATTCATTCTCTATGTTCTGCTTACTGGGAGAAAAGCATGATTTGGGGAGGAATTGAGAACATGGCAGATGAATATTTTCAAAATATTATCCTCATTACAACAGTAAGCAATGCAGTTATGTTTTCATTATAAACTGACAGGAGGGTTTACCTGATCATGCAGAATATTTTTTAAATTTTAACAATACTGTTGTCCTTTTTAATTGTGAAATATAAATAACATAAAGTTTACCATTTTAGCCATTTTAAGTGTGCATTCTGTGTCATTAAGTACATTCATATTATTGTGCAACCATCACCACCATCCATTTCTAGAACTTCTTCATCATCTCAAGCTGAAACTCTGCACTATCTCTTCATTCCCCCTCCCCCATTCCCTGGCCACCACTATTGTACTCTGTGTCTTATGTATTTTACTACTCTAATTATCTCATATTAGTGGAATCATACAGTATTTTTCTGTTGTGACTGGCTTACTTCACTTAGCATAATGTCTTCGAGGTTCATCCATGCTGTAGCATATATCAGAATGCACTTCCCTTTTAAGGCTGAATAATATTCCATTGTATGTATATAACATATTTTGTTTATCTGTTCATCTGTTGATGGACATTTGGGGTGTTTGGCTGTTGTCATTTGCTAGGAACGTTGGTGTACAGTTCACCTAGGATATTTTTGAAGAATATTAGCATTTAACTTCTCCAAGATTTCACCTTTACTTAGATATCTTTGATATCTGGTGTGAAGTGGAAGGTGGAATACATATATATCTTCCAAAAAGATTTTTATGACTTCAGGGGAATTTAATTCTTAAATATTACTTCATGTAATGTACATAAAAGCAATGTTATGTTGTAATAACACCTAATTTGCGAAAATGCTCAAAAGATTTCATGCTAAGAATAACCAAATATGGTGAGATTATAACTTTTTGTACAAACAAGTTGATTTAATAATAATCATAGGACTATTGTTCATTCATAATTTTTTAACATAGCCAACCGGAAAATACATTAAGTAGATTAAAAATTAGGTGTAAGTCTTTTCAACTGACAGTAGGAGAAAAGTAGAGGCACTTGAGATGAATAAATATGCTTGGGTGCATTTCAATTTTATAGTGGGGAGGACTGAAATGTAGCTATGTGGGCAACCTAAGAGTGGTGTTTGCAGCAAATGACTATCCTCTGGTAAATTTAGATTGAACTACAGTCAGCTCTTATTAAACTGCCTGGATTATCTGTGAGCACATTTCAAGCCCAGGTTAATTTCCTTCTGCTGTCCAACCTGCTCTCAGGTGGGACATATAAATGCGAGGAACACAAAATAACATTAATGCAAACTGAAGCAAATTATCTTTACATAGTAGCCACAGTAATAATGATTGATCTTGCAGAATACAAGCTCGAAAAGAAAAATAAATTAATTTTATCTGACTTTTCATGATTATCCCAGAGCTCAATAGAAAAATTAACCCGGCAGCTTTCATTTACATTTATGGCCAGAGTGCAACCCTCATAAGTTTTTGAATCAAGAAAAATGTTTTCAATTTAAATAGGCCACAAATGCACAAGTTACAAAAGAACATTCAATGAAGAAGTCTCCCTGTCTTCGCCATCCTTCAGCCCCATTCTCCTCTTCAGAAGTCCCCATGCTTCCCTTCCATATTGTCAGAAGCAGTCTATGCACTTACAAATGTGTTTTATGGAAACAGATGCAAATTATTCACACTTTTCTATAACTTGCTTTTTTCACTTTTTTATCTTGGAGATTTGTATAAATACGTATAGAGCTGCCTTGTTCCTTTTTACAGCTGCACAATATCCACATAACCATTTATGTTTGCATTTTATATTAGATATTTCATTTTATTTTTTACATTGTCTTTATTCCACATGGAAAAGTACAGTAGTTGTACAGAATGTATTAGACATTTTAAATTACCATTTATGTTGAAATATGTTTTTATTGATAGACATTTTTAATTGTATTGAAAAAAATTATTTGGGATATATATATGTTTAAATGTGGAATTTTAGGAAGGTGTTTTCAGCCATCAGTCCTTTTCAGGGAAGGATAAAATAAGATTGCTGGTCTTGGCATCCTAGTTTTGATTTATAATTTCACAGAACTATTTTCTAACTGAACAGTGATTTTTGCCATACGTGTGTTAGCATATGGTTGAGATAAGATTTCTTTCTTTGTATCACAGATGTGACAATGCACATGAGAGCCACAGATGCATAAAATGGCCTAGTCATGGGAAATTCAGTAGTTTAGCATGACTCAAGTGAATGTGTGGAAGAGTGAGTGTGTGAGTGAGTGAGATTGTGTGTGAGGAGGTGAGTGTGTGGGTGAGAGGAGCGAGGTGAGTGGGTGTGAGTGTGCAGGGAATGGGAGTGGTAGGAGAAGATGGGCCTCTCAGGCCAGGCCAAGGAGTTAGGATTTTATCTTAGAGGCATTAAAGTGCCATTGAAAGATTTTCACTGCAGATTAATGTAGTCAGATTTCCGTTTTAGAAAAAATCTTCTAATGACAGCCTGAAGGCTGGATTGAAAGGAAGACAAGTATAGAGGTAGCTGCTGTCACTCCTTTTTGTAGCCGTATCACTTCAATCTTCAAAGCCAGAATCTTCAAACCTCTCTCTGCGCCCTCTTCACATCGCCTTCTCATCTGTGTACCTGACTCAAATCTCCCTCTTTCACTCTCTTATAAGGACACTTATAATTGCATTTAGGGCTCACTCAGATAATTCAGGGTAATGTCTCCATTTAAGCATCCTTAATCACATCCACAAAGATGCTTTTTTTCAAGAAAAGTAACATCTACAGGTTCCAGGGATTAGGATCTGATATCTTTGGGAGCCATTATTCAGCCTCCCACAGATGCCATTCACAGAGGCATTAATGGAAGAGGAGCAGCAGGTTTGGGGGAAGAAGATGACAAATGACTAATCCAAGATTACCCAGCAAGATAGGGACAGGGACAGAACTGGACATTACACCCATGGTCTTTCTCCTGTCTGTGGTAACTGGGCAAATGAGTCCACAAGTGGACATGGCTAAGAGTATCACCCTCGGAGACTAAACCTAATAAGACAACATAATCAGTGATAACAGCAGGACAAGTAACCATTGTTGAAGTTGAAAGTGGTTTGCAAGTATGTTGCATAGAACTAGCATATTTCTTGAAACTAAATGACCAAGTAATATTCCAAAGCTCTCTCTGTATAAAGACAACCATAACTTACTTACTTTGTAACTTCAATGTCCATATCTCAAAATTGTTCAAGAAAGCACCTAGAGATCATCATACTTGTGTGGGACACCAGAAGACCATTGTGTCCATAGGATAGGCTAAATTGCTATAACAAAGAGTAGAGCTTTGCTGGTAACTAAGGACATATATATGAGTTCATTACAAAAGTGATACTCCTGATACTCATTGAAAAAGTAACAATTTGTACCACTTAAGAAAATTACTCAACTCTGGCTCTTCTCGATCTTGACTTCAGCCTCACCAACCTGATTGTTAAGAATTACATGAATATTCTGGCCTTGGCTGATGCTTTCTCAACAAATGTACTCTCTCCTTAGGCAAGAAATGAACAATTGCACATTTTAAAAACCAAAACCAAAAAAAGTTAAATAAATGAGGAGGGAGGAAACTCTGTTTTTAAATGTTAGGAATAGATTACATACATTTTTAGATTACATTATTTCGATGTGGCTTCTATGCTGCTTTATCAGTTAAGTAATTTTCGACATTCATGATACAGGCCATTCTTCCTACTGAAGTTAAAAACCAATGTAGATGGCATGTCTGCCAAGTATTCCCACTTCAAACAGAAAGTTCTTAGTGCTTTGATGTCAGCAACACTTCATCTATCTTTCTGCACTCTACAGTTCATTCTTACTAAGCTTTTTGATAGCCTTTAAAAGTATGCCTCCTTTTTCTAAAGCCTCAGTGCAGAGTCACTCCACACTTACTGCTCTTTGGATTAGGCACAATTATAGATCTTGACATTCAAAATGTTGTGTAAAATAAAATAATTCATCTATTTTACATTTATAGTCTTACTGAAACTTTGCGATAAGTACTTTATACAATAACTTTCCTTTTTTTAAATCTTTGTGTGACTTTACAAGGCCTAGAAAACAGCTAGGTGTGAGTTAACCATGTCATGTAATAAAATGTTTTGTTCAGAGGAATAAAATTCTATGAGAGCATGAGGAAGTTGGGTTTCTACTTATGGAAACCTATTTCAAGTACTTTTCAAGAATATTTTACAAATCTAACTACACTTGGAGTTTATCGCCCTCTTTTTTGGATGCAACTGTTTCAGGAAGATGTGCTCTGCATGTAAAAAAAAGTGACAATAGCTATAAAGCATTAATCACAAACGAGATGAAGAGCCATCTAGAGGATGGTTCTTATGTATGAGAGTAGTGGGAGACAATTGGTAAGGTGAAATATACATGCCAGCCAAAGAGTGTGGACTTGATTCTGTTAGCCACTGAAGAGCTTTAAGCAGAACAGGGACAACTACTTTGGTGTTAGCATGGAGAATAGAGAGAAATGAGACTGGGAGCACGCTGACTGGGAAATGCAGTCTAAAATACTGCTCTAAGGGTTAGTATGAAGAGACAGGAACAGATTCTGTATGAGTATTTGGGAGGTAAAATTTGTGTCGGATTGGACAACAAGGCGGGGTTTTATCCCCTTTGCTCAGCGTGCTTGTCTTATCGCAGGTGCTCAAAGTCGTGAATTAATGACTACATTTCCCATAGTCCTTCAGGCAACGTCGCCTGCATTTCCCAGAAGGTTGTGCGATGCTCGCGCGGGCCTTCAGCGTCCGTGGAAACAAAATAGGTGAACGAAAGGAGTAGCGCTCTTTAACGTTGCCTTATAACCAAACTTCCCATTCTCCTTCCACGCCCCGCCCAGCCCTCTTTTCTGTCTCCGCTCCTCTATTCACACACTTCAAGAGCTCGAATACCCCGGGACTTGTCTCCTTGGCAATAACCAGACATAACCGTTTCGGTGCCCCACGATCGGAAGTGGCGTGTGCCCGGAGCCTCCTGGGAAATGTAGTCCGGCCTCCCTCAGGCCTCCGCCCAGCCGAATTTTTCAGCCTCCTCGGGCCCCAGAACCAAAGGCTAGGTGGCGTGGATCCGTAACTGGCCCGTTTGGAAGACTTGGGATTGTAGCTGTCCTGCGCACTATCAGCTGCAGGCCCAGGTCACTGACGGTCGTAGAGCCGACGAACTCGGCCCATCTTTGTGGTAACTGGCTTGCCGCAGAAGGCTCTGGGAATTGTAGTTGGGCGGGGGCGGTCTCGCGCCCCGAGGTCCGAGTTGCAGCCGTTACCGCTCGCTACCGAGGTCAGAACGAGGCACAGCCGGCCGACTCGACCGTCAGTTGTAGAAGATTTTCCAGCGTCTCGGGCGAGCTCCTCCGGCGTTAATATCGATTTCTGAGCACCCAGGAAGGTGGGTGACCGCCGGGACTCGTGCCTTGCTTGGTTTGGTTATGCCGAGGGTTCCCTGGATTACTTGGCTGGCGTTTTGCGTAGACACAGTGTATCATAATGATGAGACGAGGTCCATGTGAATAACAGTAGAGCCTTTAGAAAACATCTAGTCCAATCCACTTCTGTTAGAGAAGCGGTGAGCCAGGCCCAAAGAGTCTCAACGATTTGTCGCAAATCTAGGTTTGTGTCCATAACTGTCTGCTCATGCCTTTATTTGTAGCTCAAAGCACAATGCCTGGCACGAAACAGGCGCTCAAGCATTCAAGTGTCACTTCGCTTAAAAGACGAACAGCTGAAATATTTCAACAAGTTACAAGATAAAAAAAATTTCAGAGGGACGTGCACCTGTAAGACGAAGAGTCTTAGCCAAATGCAATGTGTAGACCTTATTTGGATCATGAGTCTAACAACCAGTTGTGAAATTTTAAAACATACAAATGTGAACAATGATGCTATTAAGGAATTGTTTTAAATTTTTAGTTGAGAGAATGCTTTTGGGGCTGCGTTTTAAAAAGGAAAATCGTTTTAGAGGCATACTGCAGACTTCTGATATTTGCTTAAAAATTATACAGAGTAGCCGGTGTGCAGATGAAGGGAGATTGGCCAGGTGTCATAATTATTACAGGTGGAGATGGGTACAGGGAGGTCACTGGACTATTCTCTCTACTAGCATTCAAAAAATTTTTAAGTGTAATTTTAATTCTTACCTGCTAAAGATAATACAGAGTTGTCTATCAGAAAAAAAGGTATACCGTGAATAGCTATGGAAGCTGGGTGATGGATACATGAGAGTTCGTTGTATTAACATATTCTATCTAGTGGGATTGAAAATTTACATAATCAGGTTTTAGTTAATTTTTAAAAATGTATTTTATGTGTTTCAGAAAGTGTCAAATATAAAGAAGCTTATGAAGAGTTTCTCTGAAACTTAACCTTCCCACAGCACAAGTGAGTCTCCTTGGGGACTTCTCCAGTCAAGAATTTGACCACAGCAATAAGGGGGAACTGTGTCCTTGTTCGCCCAGATCCCTCAAAAACAGGGCAGGATTCTGATGGTGAAGGTGGAGGCAGAGGACCACTTGTAGGGGAAGGAGACCATACTGCCAAGGAATCTTTCAGCTGCGAGCTGGCCTGTCCACAATTAAAACAGGAGGTTTGGGATCCCATGAGGGTCTGCGATGCCTCTGGCGACTCTGCTGCCAGTGGCCGAGGCCTGTGATGCACTCGAAGGAGCAGATCCTGTTGCTGCTGGCACTGGAGCAGTTCCTTGCCATCCTGCCCCATGAGCCGCAAGACAGCCACCTGGGCAGTGGAGAGGAGGTGGATCTTGTACTGGAAGGTGAGTGCAAGAATTCAATGAACCAGGCCAGCAGGTATGAGAATAGAGAACGAATAGGAAGGGGTCCATCCTCCTCCAAAGAAAACTAAGGCCAAATCTATGTAGACCCAACACTGTTTCTTTTAGTCCTCTTAGCTCTTCCCTTTTACCATTAGGACATAAATTAGACCTTGGATGATTTCCTAGAGTTTTGTTGTTGTTGGTTTTTTCCTTTCTCTGACATTCTAATTCTCAATCTTACCTGGTTATGTTTCATTTAAATCATTATTTAAACCACTCAATTTTTAAATCATCCTTTATAGAAACTGAAATATATATTCTTTCACAATACAGATTCAAGTGCAGGTTTCACATTTCTGGCTGAGGTTCCCACTCCTGGAGCTCCTTATCCACCTTCTTCTTGAACTTGAGAAGTAAGGATTTTGACTCCATGCCCCTTCTGTCTGTCTCCCTTCTCTCAGAAAGACTCTGAGATGTGTTATCTTTCCACATTCTCTTAGCAAACTTGTTACTTCTGGGAACACAAATCCAAAGTTTGAAAAAATTCTCAGTCTCAGCAGACATCTTGGCCTCATCCTAATAAGGAACCCTGAGCTAGAACCACCCAACTCAGCTGCTCCCACATTTCCCACCCTCAGAGACAGAAAATTCACATTGTTTTGAGCTGCTGAGTTTTGGAGTAATTTGTTACACAGCAGTAGAAAACTTAATACTAAGTGTCCTAACAAAAGATTTGCATACTGTTTCCAGGTTTTACAAGCCAACTAGGAGAGGTACACTGGATTCAGAAAAACTGGAATTTCTGTCCTCTCCTGATGGCTTTTGAGAACAACTACACAGAATATTTGAAACTAGGACATTTAGGGAAAAATTCAAGAAATATGGTCATATCAGTAGATCTAAATTATACTTAATATAAATCAGTTATTAATTTTCAAAATAACTTTTATCAAAACTTGAATCAAAATTTAAAACCAAGTCGTATACCTTAAATATATATAACTTAATTCTGTACCTCAAAGGTGGGGAAAATTTTTTAAATTCTTAAAATTTACATTATTTCTAGGAAATAAGATTATGAACGACTTTCTCTTTGAACATTTTTATTAAATATGTAACATTTAATTAATTTTTGCAATGAATACATGTTGCTTTATAATTAGAAAATAATTTTTGAAGAAATACGCTGGGGGGAAAAAGTCTAACTAGAGCAAGTAATTACCTCTATTTCTTTCAGAGCTCCCAATTTTCTTAATTGTTTCCAGGAAAGGACATTTTCTGGGGAGAGATGGCACCTCCACCACCAGCACAAGACTCCCCATGCATCATCAACTTCAGCCATTTGAACCCCAGTTCAAATGTGGGTCTTGGGAGCAACACCGCTCCAAGCCAGTGGTAAGAGGCAGCATCTTCTGGTGGGGAGATCAGGGTCTTTGCTCCTTTTTCCTGGGCCCCTCTTATGCTGAAGATCTGTGCTGAGTCGAATGTGATCATCAAACTAGCATAAGACCTTTAGTCCAGCGCTCAGAGGTACTGAGGTCATTGGAGGACAGCAAAGAGAACGAAAACCCTAATCTCAGTCATCCAAGATGCCCCAGCCACAGCTATGTCCTTCATTCCCTGAAGAGAGTTACACAGTGCACAGTACTGATCTGTTTTGAATTCTGGTGTGGTAGCTTTTTAGCCAAATCTCACTCAGTAGTAGGGCTCACGGAGACCTTTATTCGACAATAACATTATCTTTTCTTCTTCCCTTCATGCAGCCTGTACTTAGCATTTCAAAGGAACCGGGGAGATCAGACCATCTTGTAGGGGCCCTGCTCCAGAGAAAGGCAAGGGGCTTGGGAATCAAGAGAACAGACCCCTTCAGGCATCCACAGGCATCCACCCTCATCCACCCTCATCCACCCGGGAGCAGGGAAGGTAGAGGGACTGGCCGCACTCCTGTGTCCTTCTTCAGAAAGGAATCATTACATCACTGTTTCTGTTTGCTATAAATTCTCAGAACTCAACACACCTTTGTAACAGGACTATACACACGCATTGCAAAGTCAAGTAACACCACTAGGGGTTTGCTGCTTTAGAGTAACAGTGCCCACTGATCTTTGCATGAGCACAAGAAACCAAGAGTTGACTTCACAGATTTGGACATGCCATTGTTCACCTACATTAGGGGAACATCAAGTCTCTTTTTGGAGTGTGCTTTGACTGAAAAGCTCCCACACTGAAAAAAGTGATACATTGGACAACTTCTAGAGTATCCTGTCACCTGTTGGGATCTCAGCCACAGAAGCAGTGGAGGCCAGAGGAAAGGCTGATATTCATCTGATGCCCACCAGAATGGATGGATGGGTTGTTAAAATATTGAAATGCTTCTCAACTAGTTGGTAAATAGCTGCTGCCATGTCTTCGAGTGCCCTGACAGCCACCTTGGCCACCCCCCCTGGTGACCCCCAGGGTCCAGCAACTGATAGTTGTCACTGGGTCCTGCAAGAGGCCTCTGGGTCTCCAGATGATACCAGCATCTGTTCTCAGTCAGTGTCTGGGCCCTACCAGTTGATGTTTGTAATACCCCCCTTGGCCTTAAGCCTTTATACACCTTCACTGTCCATGCTCCTGAAGGACAGCTGAGCAGCATAGCCCAGTGACATGAGCACTGGAACTTACTGGATTCAGGTCTCAGCTCCACCATATACTAGCTGTGTGATCTTGGGCAAGTTCTTTAACTTCTTTGAGCCTCTTTTCTCATCTGTGAGCATCAAATAAAATAATAGAGGAGAAAGTGAGAAATGTAAACTACAAAGTGCTTAAATATAAAAGTTACTTTAAAATTATTGTTTATGATGTGTATGAGTTCATTGTCCAACACAGGACCATACCCTCAAACCCCACCTTCCTCCCTCTGCCTGGGCTCCTCCCTCTTTATCCTTTCTGCAGTTACCTCAAACCTCCATCCCCTGCTGCCTTTCAAGGGATGCCCCAGGACTCCACTCCTTGGAGGTCACTAACCTTGGCCCTTTGGAGCAGCTTCCTCAGCCAACAGCTTAGCACACCCTCTTCCCATGTGGCCAGGAAGCTCAAGTTATTCTTCCCAAATTTCTCAAACTTCTATCACCCCACTATGCCTTTGATCCTCTGCTTTTTCCTCATCCGCTCCCCAGGTTTGTAAAATAGAGGATATTTTTCTTACTATAAAAGTAATACACATTCATTATAGAATATTTAGATAATACAAATATGCCTAAAAATAAAATGAAACTAACAATCTCACTACATATATAGAATTTTATAACTTTTTTTTCTTTTTTAGTGTACAATCATTCTGCAACCTCATTTTTCATTGCTGTATCACATGCAGTGGTTTGTGCGATTGATCCCCAGTGGTAGGCATTAATTTTATTTTGATGGCTTTTTTTGCATAGTAAACAGGTAAATTTGGATTTTCTACATATGATTTCAGATGGAGACCTCAGGACTGAGGACAAGGAATTCAGCTCACATCAGGAACTTGCTGTATAAAGGCCCCACGTACGACTCAGGCAGACTCCAAGGAAGCAGGCACCTGAGCTTGGAGATGCCCCAGAATGTTTCAGTACCTTAGTCCAGCATCAGGGAACCTTCCAGAGGAGATGCCAAGCAGCTTCCCTGCCCACGAGAAGAGTTTCAAGCAGGAGAGACTGAAGCTGTGAAGGTGACAAATGTGACCAAACCTGCAAGCCAGGTGAGCCCCTTGTTCCAAATCAGAAAAGTCATCCAGGCAAAGACTGCATGGATGTACCACGTATGGCAGACCCAGCTCTCATTCAGCGTCAGAGCCCACATGGGACAGAACCCTCAAGTGTGAGTGTGTGGAACCAACTTCCAAATCTCCCAGAACCTGGTGATCAGGCCCACCTGTGTGACCAGGTCAGGAGGGTGTGATTTTGATGAGGTAAAGCTGAGCACATGAGAAAAGGCTGAGGGGCAGGGACCGCCAAGGCAGGAGAGGCCGGGGTATATGTGAGCCGAAGGGGCTTGAAGGACATGGCTAGAGAGAGAGGAGGGAAGGCGTCCTTCAGGAAGCTTCGTCCCCCAAAACAGACTTTCTCTGCATGGCTTTGTAACCAGCCAGGTTTGTAACATGACACACTTTTTTTCTCTTTTTAAACAAAAGTGATATATGTCCATAACAAAATTTTTAAGTACACATAAACAAGATGAAAAAGTCACCTATTCCCAAATCACTGATAACATTGTCTTCCTAGCATTTTCTTCTACGCACATATATACTTATATATATCTACATTTTCTCCATTATTCAGGTTTTTGTTTTAAAAAAGTGGGGGGATCCTCCTGGGGTCCCCAGCTGCATGCAGCCCCGACTTCCTTTCACCTGGCTTTCAGGAGAACCAAGGTCTCCACAGGCCTGTTTATGAACACAGTAGCTATACCGCTTTCGGCCACAAGAGGGGGTGTTTGCTAATGCACACTTGTTCCAAAGCCTCCTGTGGGGAACATCAGATCTGTCTTTCCTTGGAATCCAGGAACTGGCAGTTCTCATCAAGGCCACCCGTAGCTAGTCCTCACCACATTGCTCATGCTGCTCGCTACATCTCTTAGAAACCTTGGTTCATGAGGGAAAAAAGACAGAACTCTCATGTTCAGTTTTTCACCATGTCTGCCTGAATTTGATGACTCCTTGGACAGCTCTCTCCTCTCCTCACTGTTGCAGCCTTGGGCTTCTGAGTAAAGGGATTAACCACAAACCTGATCAGGTCATCCCCCAAATTTAACAAGGTTTCCCATAGTTCTTAGTCCATTCTGAGCTCCTTCTAAGGGCCCTGGAGACTCGGTCCCTCTTTACCTCCACCCCATGTTCTGTGTTCCTCACCTACACTGGCTGCCTTTCACCTCCTTTCATTCTGCTCTGTCACCATGTTTTTCTCTGGAGGGCACGTCCCAGCACACACCAGGCAGATACTTATTCTTTCAGGTCTTAGCTGACGTATTACTTCTTCCCAGAAGTCACTCTTAACCCTGTGAGTTTGGGTTATGTGATTCTCCTCTGTGCTTTTGTGGGGCCCTTTCAAAATGCATTGCATGCTGGATTGTCTGCCTCCTATGGAAGTTCCATGAGGACAGGGACCATGTCAGTCTTATTCACTCACATCTCCAGCACCGGAGCACAGCACCTGGCACTCCATAGGGCTCAATAAAGACTTACTGAATGGATGAAGGAATAAGTGGATGAAGGTATGAACGCCTTTCCCTATTCCCTGAAGTAGTCTTCAAAAGCCAGTCCATTTCTCTCTTTCCATTCCCTTCTCCCTCCTGGTTCACCAGGTGCATCTCATTGTTCTCTCAGTCTCTGGAAACATACCCAAGGAACAGTGGTGCTAAAGGCCCTGTTATCTCCCTTGTGATGGTTGGGAGATAGTGAGATTTGGAGTGAGGAAGACCTAACTTCAAGTAAGGCTCTCCCACTTACTAGCTGTGCATGTACCTTATTTTCTTTGTTTACAAAGTGGAGATAATGAGTGCCGGGCTTGCAGGATTTCTCTGAGAAATCGTATTCTGGCCTGACACATGCTAGATAGTCATTAGATCAGAGTTCTTCCTCCTTCCCGTCCCACTGCTCTCTCCTAACTCCTCCACTCTACAACCTTGAGACACAGACACCCCTGCAATCTCAAAGATGCTACTGTTTTCCTGATTCCCCAAAGCCACTTGTTGCTGATACCTCCTTCTTCCTTGTTCTTTATTCCCAGCACAGATTATAGTGCCAGGTAGAGAGTAGAGCAGGTGCTAGAAAGACACTTGTTGAATGAATGAATGAATGAACAAATGAACGAGTGAATGAGTGAGCCCAGCGCAGCAGCATCCCCTGAGGCATATTCCCCAGTTGTTAAACATGTAATGGTAGTCACCAGCCTGTTGATGGGCAGGTAGCCTCCTGCCCACTGGACAACACCAGTAACAGGTTGGGCACATGTGAAAACACAAGGCCAAGACTGTACTGAAGAAAGAGGAAGGAAGAGGTACAATAAAGAAACATTGTAGCCCCATGGAAAAGGAGAGCTGTGGAGCCCCAATTCTTCTCTTCTTCATGGCATTAGGTACCCCAGCAAGTGGCCCCCAAGGATTACATGTGCCTGACTGTCATTGAGCAAACTCTCTCTCACAAGGTGCCAGCATTCCCTACAGCCAAAGTCTGTCTGTGACTGGTACTGAAAGTACAAATTCTAACAAAATCATTATCTACATTCACTCTTTCATTGTGTTCATCTCTCATGTGAACATTTTATATCACGTGTGCTCTGAGGTCCCTCTGACAGCCCTCCTTGGGTCCTTCATGGTCTCCCGTGTTCTGTGAGGTCAGATCACCCCCAAAAGCTCCCTTATTCATGACGACAAGCAGCGGCCCTCTCTCCAGTTAGAATCTTCCGGTGATGAATAGGGCTGATTTCTCATCAAACGATTACCACCCCCAGTTTATTTGAAAGGTTTAGCTCCAGAATGACTAATCTGCTGTTGGGCGAGGTTAGTAATTTCTTGGAGCATCATTCCATGCATTGAGGATGTAAGTTTTCTCCTTTGTGGGACAGTAAAGGTTGAGCTCTGACGTGAGTTCTGCTTCATCACTGCTGTGGCTGTGCCCTGTGATTTTCTCTTTTGATAGCTGCCTGCCTGCCTCTAAGGATTTTCCTACATTGGTATTATTCATAGGGTGTCTCTATAGTATAAATTAGAAGATGAATGGAAATTTTTCTTTATTCATAATATTCAAAGATTTCTTCTACTTTATGAATTCTTTGATATTCTGCCAGAATTCTGTCCAGATGTTTGGCCATGTGTATAATGCCACTGGAGCAAAGTTTGGGCTTAGTCTGATTTCCCAAAGTGCTATCTTTACCAACATAAAGTTCCCAAGTCCTGGACTCTGAAGAGAAGCAGTCCTCCCAGGATGACCCCACGGTTCTACTTTGGCAGAAAGGCTGAGTGTGTTAACAGCACATCCTTGGCCCTGGTTTCACAGTATAATGACACCATAGGAATGAGAGTGTCACAGGCCCCTGTACCTGAGAAACTTCTGGGCAAGAAAACAGCCTCTGGCTTTTAGCAGTGCCAAGAAAGCTCTAGTTGAGCCCTTTACTTCACAAGGGAATGAAGAATGACCTATGTTCTGAGCACCCATGGTCATTTGCTCATGTCGCACTCTACCTGGAATGCAGCCCCCCACCAAATTCTGCCCATCTGCTCCAAGCCTGGCCCAAAGCCCACTTCTTCCCTGAAGCCTTCCTGGGATTGTGGAGGCCTACAGTTGGGCTTCTGCTCTGCATGTCCATGAGAGTTCGCTGCTTGTAAAACCCGTTTAGCACTCACGTAATGTTCTACTCCTTCAAGAACTTTTTATGCCTTTTTCTTCTCAGACTTAAAGCTCTTTGAGGAAGAATCACATCTTGTCCTTTGTATTCTCCATGGCACCTCTGAACACCACCAAAGCTTCAGGACAGTTTGTGGACTGGCCACCGTATACGGCTGTGGACACTGCAATCGAACCCAGCGAATTTGTAGTTCAGGGCAGTCATGGATGCAGGTGTGTTTACCTCTGAAGATGGAGCCTGCCTTCTCTGTGATGGTTGTTGGTCATTCTCTCCAGATCACACAGGAGGAAGATGATCTCATCCTGATTGGCACCTCTTGCGCCTCACATCCGCCCCCCAGCCAGGCAGGCCAGCCCCATTAGCCCTGACATCCATAACATGGCAGATGCTTCGTCCCCATTGCCTCAACTCTGCCTGAGAGCTGTTGCTAGCCACCATGCATTGTGCTAATCTCGGGAATGATCTTAGGGAAGGGGAGACAAGGAACAAGCAAGAAATCAGTGTCGCAGCTGTCCATCAGACATTAAATATGGCTACAGGGACCATTTTTAGCATGAACTCGGAGCTCTTTGAGGGCATCTCCATATTCACAGTACCTAGCTTAGCACCTGGCACATAGTAGGTATTCATCTGGCACGGAGTAGATAGATGCTTCTGCAGTCACAAGCAACTGAGGAGTTCATGGAGATAACGAGAATACCCGTTAATTACTGTACCCACTCCCACTGGCCTGTGAGGGTACGTTGTCCCTTTAGTGCATAGAGGAGGTCTGAGTCCCAAGCACAAAATGCAGAAAAGGCCTCTTGCCTTTTGTTAGTTGCAAAATTTTTATCTCCCCTACAAAAAAAAAGGGGGTGACACGTTTTGTGTCTATATCCAGAGTTTTATAGAGCCTTGGAGCTCTTCTACCTTTTTTTAACAGCCAGTCAGAATGTTTTTGGTGGGATAAGATGCAGTAGTCCCTAGTGCTGGCACTGCGCATCTGGCACTGCGCATAAGAACTGCATTTCCTAGGGACCCAAGGCTGCTGTCCAGTAGCCAAACCTTGAGCCTAGTGAAGATATGAGCCCGTCATGGAACTTTAAGCAGGGAAAGAAAGGCGGAGGGTCTGGCCAGCTGCCTCTTCCTCTGCTTAGCAGAGGCTTACAAGCTCATGAAGTTGTCTCTGGACAGGAGTACAGCTGTGACTGGGGTTTTGGCTGGAATGTCATTTACAGTGAGCATCCAGAATACCTCTGATGACTATCCCAAGACCAAATTGAATAAGAAATTACAGAAACCAGAGAGGGGGTTGGTATGGATTTAAGTAAAGGCTATTGGAGGAGGAAGGGAGTGGAGGCACAGGTGACTCTAAGTTCAGCACTCCTAGGGAGATGGCTGAGGCTATTCCAAAGGCTTCTAGGAAGTTGCTCAAGAAACTGGTCTAGAGAGAAAGCTGTAAAGTGCTTTAAGGTATGTAAAAACACCCCATTCCCCGCTACCCACCGTGGAGGACACCAGGAGAGCTCCCCATCCAGAACAGCCAGGACAGCGTCTTTTGGTGGTCACTGGCAAGTTGACTCTCCTCAGTGGAGCTCAGACCCCACCCACAGAGTGCGTAAGACTCTAACAATAGCAGCAGCTAATAATGTGCATTTAGTGCCAGCTGTGCCAAGTGCTTCACATGCAGTATCTCATTTAATCCTCCCAACAACCCTGTGAAATAGGATGTTTCTATCCTCATGTTACAAATGAAGAAAATAAGACTTAGAGAGGTTAAATAACTTGCCCAAGGTCATGGAATTAATAAGCAGAGGAGCAAGGATTCAAATCCAGGTCTGCCCATTACCCATGCTTTTGAAAGTTCTAGTTTTCCCATTGCAGAATTTTTAATTCCATTTTCTGGAATAACCAGTCCCCTTTCTGTCTTTCGTATGGCCATATCGAAATAGTCCTTCTTCCACAGTCCCTTCTTCAGCCTGTCAGAGCCACAGAATGGTTTGTAAGAGATCAAGTCCAGCAGGTGCTGACCACTTCCAATCCCTGTTAAAGTCATGTTCCTGAGAGACATGCAGCTTTCTCCAAGCAGTCACTGGAATTTCTGCTGTGGGAATTCGGGGAGATTCTTGAGTTATGGCAGACTCAAGAATCTGTGATTATGCTCTCAATCCTGTATGGTATTCAGGTAGAACAAAGCAGGAACAATTTATTTCTGCTCCACTGTGTCTGGGCCTCAGCTGGAGTGGCCCAAATGGCTGCTTTGGCTGCAGTGGTTGGACTGTGGCATAGGTCAGGGGCCTTGGTTCTGTCAGCCAGCTGGATTTCTTTCTTCTTCATGTGGTATCTTCTGAAATGGGGCTAAAATGTCCAAAATGGCTTTTTCCACTCATGCGTCTCATGCCTTCGTCTTCTCTCATGTGTCCTCTCTCTTGGTAGAGTAGCCTAATCTTATACTGTTGCTCTACTCCACCATACCTGTCCTACGTCGCAATCCCTTCTGTAGGGAACTGCCTCATACAGCCCCCGCTGCGAGGTGGCTGTGTCGTATCACACGACTTTGCTTCTTTGCCCCTCCCCATGCACACATACAGGTCACTGGACCAGGATCCATGTATAGGCCTGCCAACAGCTTTCAAAGTCACCTGGCACAAAAATATAAGGAAAGCGAGTTGGACGGTCAGAGTCTCCTTTTGGGAAATTTGAACCAAAAAATCAGACAGTATAGGCAGAGTGTGACAAGATGTTATGAGGGCAGGAAGGGCCTGGGTGGACCATTGTGCTAGCCAGAACTAAAGTGAAGAAGAAACTTGGAGATTGAAAAAAAAAAGATATGACACAGAGAAAATGCACTTATAGTAGAGGGAAAAATGAGCCTGGTTTTGGCAAGAGGATAAAGGAGGTAATGACCAGAGCAGAGCTGGGACTCGTGAAAGGCAAAGAGAGGTGTCCTAGTGCCCCTGGGCTTACTAGGCCCAGGCTCACCTGTGAGTGTCATTACAGCAGGCTAGCTGGTTACCTATTTTCTTTGTTGTCAATTGTTGGCTTAGAAATGGGCATGTGACTTGGTTCTGCCTAAACTTATGAGAAAATGGCTGGGGGATCTTCTGGGAAGAATTTTGCTTTTTGATTCAAGGAGAGATAGTGAAGAGCCATGTATCTTCTTCCTGCTTTGAACATGGATGTTTGAGGACATGATACTAAGAGCTATAGCAGCCATCTTGAGACCATGAGGCAACAAGACCAAGGGGAAAAAGCCAACATACCGAGGTTAGCCAATCAGACAAATAAAAAGAGCCTGGGTTCTTGATGATGTTGTTGAGCCACTATACCTATCCTGGAACCACCTTCTTCTAGTCTTTTTGATATTAGTTAAATGTCTTTATTTTCTAAGCAGATTTCTGCTATTTGAAGCTTTAGGCATTTTTAACCAGGATAGCACTCCTCTGAACCTCTCCATATACAGCTCCTTAGAGCCCCATGGTTCTTGATAAAGCTCCAACCCCAGTTTAGACATTGGAAATCTTACATGGTAAGAAATAAAAGTCAAGACTTCTCACAGCCTACAGAGCAATTTCAGCACTTGGTCCCAATTCCCAGGGCCTATAGAACACAGACAAGGAAAAATAAATAGATTCAGGAAAGTTCTAGATGCATAAGTATGAGTCTTCTAAAATGGGTCTCAATGTTGAATTTTAAGAAGACCAAGTTCAGCGGGAAGGGTGTGGGTGTGGAGAAGTGTTAATGCCTGAGATGCAGAGCCCAGGCATGGACGAGAAAGCCATGGAAAGCACACGGAAGGAACAGCAAACTGGTATGGGCAGATGGTGGGTGAACTGAATGACTAGTGTCTACAGCAGTATTTTATGGGCTCCAAGTAGCCTATGGCAGCTGGAACTAAACTGGTGGGAGGCTAGGTCTTGTAGTTACTCTCCAGCCAGATTTAATGACATTTTAGATCCTCTTAGGAGTAAGGTGCCCTGAATTGTTGCCATTCCCTGCATAGCTGCATTCCTCACGTTCTTCATTCTTTGTTTTTTCTCCACTTCTCCCTTTTTTCTCTACCTTTCCTTCCTGTCTTCTTTAAGCACAGCCAGGAGCCAGAGATGCACAAGACCCAAATCTCTTCTACCTCAATGGGAGAGTGAATATAGTGGGAGGCAACAATATCTTCTGGAAGACTTAGAATCCTGGTCTGGGGATAAGAAGTTAGGCTGGGAAGAGAGAAGGCAGTCAGTTGATAAAGACTAGATTAAGCTCTCTTCTGGTCCACCTTTTACCAAGCAGTATGTTTTTTGTTTTTTCAACACAAGAAAAACTGCCCAGTCCTTCCCTTACCAAATGAGAAGTTGAACTTGAACTCTAGCCCTTCCTCTTCAAACTTCTAGTTTTGGATATAAAACAGATAAACTGGCATCCTCCTCATGTATCCTACAAATACAGATTACTCCATTTCATTCAAAACTTGAGAAGTCACCCACCCATTTCCCATCCGAAAGTAATATTCAACAGTATAGAAATGTGGCCCGTAGATGTTCATAAAATTAATGGGGCCCAAACACGTGTTGCAGTGATAATAGAATTTGCAACCACCAGATTCTGTCACTGAGCCTTGCCCTTCTCGGTGCACCCTTATGCACCCCAGATATCTTTTATACAGCCCTGCCCCCGAAGGCCAAAACCAGGCCAACAACCCTGATGTTTGTGTATTATATTACTTCATTTATTCAGCAGAAATATACTGCGAACCTAGTATAATTAGAAGTTAGCCTTATAAAAGCAATGATAATATTTGAAAGATAAGTCATTAAAGACAAAAATATCCTATGAGATAATCAGAGAAAGGAATGAAAGCTTTGGTTGGGGTGGAGGAAGCAAACGGTCAAAACCCCCACTTAATGCAATTAATACTTTCATGTGATACTTAATAAAGCCCAAATTCTTCCCAAAATTTCCCCATGTATCACTAAGGATTCTCCAAAATCCAATACGGAAAAGAATTAAAGGCTTTTCCTCATTCTCCATAATCAAGGTTTTTCTCCAGTATGAATTTGCCTGATTACTAAACACTCTCCCACAATCTTTATAACATGAGAGAGTCTTTCCTGTGAATTCTCCAATGATGAGAAAGGGCTACGCTGTCCCCAAATGATTTTCCACATTGATGATGCTCACAGGCTTCTTTCTAGGATGAATGATCTGATGTTCAATATGCTCAGCGCCTCCCCTAGATTTCCATATTCATCACATGTGACCATTTTAAGTCCCAAGTGAATTAGCTGACATTGTCTAAGGATGGAACTCTGATTGAAGGTTCTTCCGCATCCATTATGCTCTTAGGGCTCCTCTCTGCCATGAAATCCCAGATGTCTCATTAGCTCTGAACACTGTGTAAAAGCATTTTTACATTCATTACGTGCATATGGCTTTTCTCCAGTGTGAATTCTCTGACGTTGAATGAGCTTTACTTTCCTAAAAGCATTCACATTTATTGCGTTTGTAGAGTGTCTACTGCATGTGAATCAGCTAATGCTGTGTGGTGCTGGGATGCTGACAGATGCCTCCCACAAACAGGGATTCTCTCCAAGATAGATGTTAAGATGTTCAGTAGAATGGGAGCCAAGGAAAGTTGCCTGTATTCATAACAAAGATGTTCTCTCCAATCTGAATACTGTAATAATGAATAAATTTTGAATTCTAAGATTTGGTAACACTTATATTTGGGTTTTCTCACTTCTAAAAAATGTAGACAGAATTGCAGCGTTTTCCCATATTCATCACATTCATGGTTGGGGTCCCTAATGGTTCTCTAGGGCATCTCCATATTTGTGGACCTCTACAAATTCAGGGACCTGGTTAGCATTCCACAGGGACCTTCTCATTGCATCCACTGACAAGTCTGCTGCTGCCAAAGCTCCTGCTCAGGGTCAGCTTGTTTTTGGTCCCA
Source organism: Pteropus alecto (assembly GCF_000325575.1). NCBI lineage: Eukaryota > Metazoa > Chordata > Mammalia > Chiroptera > Pteropodidae > Pteropus > Pteropus alecto. The sequence goes on from NW_006441386.1 coordinate 8,500,564, forward strand.
GTCTCACATTACAAAAATGTAGGTAGAATACAGAAAATGTAAATATCAACCATTCTCTCTTAAAGGAAAATTTCTTGGACTGAGAATGAAAGATTTGGGGAGAAGATTTAAGAATAAGAGTACCTTTGGACAAATATATAAAATAATGGGTGTGAAAGACTGCTGGTTATATCACTTTTTCCTTAAAGAACCCAACTTATGTCACAATAAGAATGTACCCATTAAAATACTATCTCTAGTGACTGGGAAGGAGGACGTGGGGAGTTGTAAGGAGGCTGTTCCCACTCTGTTTCTTGAGCCGGATGCTGGCCAGATAGAGATATTTACTTCGTGAAAGTCCATAAGTGGTATACTTAGGATTTATATACTTTATATGATAAAAAGTTGAATCACTTTCCCAGCCTGCTATGCAGCCACGGCACTGTTCTGGCAAATAAGGTATAAGCAGAATTGGGCTTCCAAGGAAAGTTGTTAAAGGGCATAGACTCTGGAGCAGGAACCTTCTGCCTTTTCCCTACCTGTCCCCCTTCTTCCTGGTGTTCCTGGACGTGATGCCTGAAGGTGCAGCAGCCACCCTGGGAACATGTGGAAGACGGCCACATGCAAAAGATGGCACAGTGAGCCAAAGAAAGGTGCCAGTCCCTGGTGGCCTTGAACTTTTCACCCATGGAATTTTCACTTTTTTTAATCTACTGGGTGAGAAATTATTTACATTTTATTGTGAGGCTAGGCATCTCTTCCTATGTTTATTGCCTCATGTTTTATTTTTTGTTTGTCTTTGCAAAACTTCTGAATTCATTAAAGTTATTAGCCTTTCGCAGTTGTCATTTCTCTTTTGAATTTGTGTGTGTGTGCATGTGTGTGTGTGTATTTACTTTTGGTAGATAAATGTTAACTTCTCTGGTTTATTTTGGGGTGTATGTGTTTTTTAAAACAAACAGAGGTTACTACATTTTTATTTTATGGTTTCTGAATTTTGTATAATATACTTTTACTAACCAGAATAGTTAAAATGTTAATTCTTTTTAACAGCATTTTCATGGTTTGATTTTTTTTTAATGTTAAAATTTTGGATCCGGTAGAATTTAATGTGACGTAAAGAATGAGATAAAGATCGAGCTACCCCCTTTCCATCACCTCTCACTACTATCTAGTGAATAACTATCTTTTTCCAGCTATTTTTGAAATACTGCTTTTATCATGTGTTAAATTCCCATTTGAATTTGGGTCTTTTTCTTGAATCTCTATTTCATTTATCTGTACCTTCTCCAATATCTAATTATTTTAACTATTTTTCTTTATGTTGTTTTACTATCTAATAAGGTTACTCCCCTCATTACACCTCTTTTTCAAAATGCTTATGGTGAAAATAAGGTGGATAATTTGGAGTTGGTGAGAGTCACTCAAAGATTGAATGATGTCTTTGAAAGGTGCTAGGTTGATGTGATCAGTTGTATATATGACCAAGACATTTAATCAAATGAAAAAGGATGAAAGGAAAATAATGTAACATCAGAAAGTGTTATGTTTACCATGATGTCAGGTATTGCACAAAGGTTCCTTAATATAGATAGCATTGTAACAATATTTTAAGCAGTCATCCTTTCTCTCTACAGCATATTCCTGGAACCATTTTGTAAAACCATATTTTCTCAATAATTACTCATATCCAGAACCTCAGCATCAAACAAATTATAGTACTAATAAATACATCATAATAGTGAAAACATAAAACTTCTGATGATCTTTAATAATATAAAAGAGTAACATAATGTTTCAAGTCCTATTATACAGACATATGTGTACTCAAGATGATTTTTTTACAGGTCTCAGTGTACTGTGAAGTCCACACAAAGCACAAACCATTCTGCCATTTTATCTAGTCTATCTTGTCCCCTATGATGAGAGGACAAATATAAAATTAACAGTCATGCTTCCCTTTTTGTAATTTAGGAGGGTCATGATCCTAAGGCTCTTTTTAAAATAAGCTTTCCCAGGAAAACTGAAGTGATTCTATTTCTTCTGAAAATTTTCTTTGAAACAAAGCATTCAGAATAATTCCATTGACCTTATAACTACATATAATGTTAGGTTTTCCTAAAAATGGCTATTACAATATTTAAAAGCTTTGATATTAGTTTTGAGTACACGAAAGTATTAAGAGAACTAGTCTCTCAAAAAATGCCTTTTCATCTTTGCTTCATATCGGTCTAATGAGCATTAAAATGAAATATTTAGAAAAACGTGGACCCAGTAAAAATTAATGCCTTCAACAAGTCAAAATTTGTTAGAGGAAAGCAAGATCTGATGTAAGTGTAAAAAAAGGTACTATATTGGCTGCGTATAGTGACTTCCAAAGACTACAGTATGAAATGGGGGTGCAGTGAGGGAAGAGGAATTTCCGTCTTCAGTGGAGAAGCCTGAAAAACACTGCCTCAGCCAGGTGGTAAAAGTCAGCCTCAACAATGATTAGACATAATGATAGTCTGTACCCTTAATATGATGTGATGGCAAAGCCACTTTACCTCTGTGGTCTTTGTCCCCAAAACTTATAACCCCAGTCTAATCATGAGAAAAACAACATCAGACAACTGAGGGATATTCTACAAAATACCTGACTCCTCAAAACTGTCAAGGTCATCAAAAACAAGGAAAATCTGAGAAACTGTCACATCCAAGAAGAATCTGAGAAGACATGACAACAAAATGTAATGTATTCTGGATGGGATCTTAGAACAGAAAAGGACATTAGGTAAAAACTAATGAAATCTAAATAAAATATGAACTTTAATAATTAATATCAGTTCATCAATTATGACAAAAATACCATAAAATGTTTGGGAAAACTGGATATAGAGTCTATGGGAATTCTCTGCACTATCTTTGCAACTTTTTGGTAAACCTAAAACTATTCCAAAATAAAATTTTTGTTTAAAAATAAGCTAAAAAATATGGAAGTATTAGAAGCTTTCGATTATGGTTACAGACAAAATGACATAAACAGTTACTTCTATTCCACTAAGTGCAGCTAAAACCCTGGACATAATGCACAACACAAATATGAGAAGACTCTGAAAGGTGGAGAGAAGAAGGGAGAATATCTAGAGACCTTGGAACTCAAGGATATGACACAGCAGTGAGTTCCCAGGATTTTCTTTTTGTTTTCTATATATCCTAGACTAGCACAGAGGAAGCCTGCAACCTAGGAAGGCCAATATGTGCAGACTCAAAAGAATCTCCAATGAAAACCTACTCTCTGTAGCCAAAGGACCAGGCAAGGGGCCGCCTATCAGGACAAACTTTTGACAATGTTTGCCCTACTCAGACAAGTATTGTAGAAAAAACCACACCCCACCTCCCCTTCCCATCCCACAGTCAGTGGAGATGGAGTGTGAGCCTAGATCCCCACTCTCACCTGGTAGTAATGGGGCACTCCTCCACCTCCCCACAGTGTCATCAGAGATCAAGCGGGGAGCCTAGACTTTAATCCCTGCCCTATGACATTGAGGCAACATTCACTTTACCCTACCAGTGTGGTGTCAGCAGAGACCTGCTAAAATAGATTTAAGTAAGATTCAGAGTCATAATACTCCCCAAATGTTCAGGATACAATAGAAAATCACTTAAAATACCAAGAATGAAAAAAGTCAAACCTGGAGTGAGAAAAGACAACAGACAGCAATACTGAAATGACACAGACGTTGGAATTATCTGACAAGCAGCCATCATAAAAATATTTTAGTGAGCAATTATGAACATTCTTGAGACAAAAAGTCTTAGAAAAGAAGTAAAGGATATAAGGAGGAATCAAATGGAAATTTTAAAACTGAAAAATACAATAACCAAACTTAAAAACTTGCTAAATGGGCTTAATAACAGGATGGAGTTGATAAAGAATCAGTAGATGAAGACATCACTAGAAAGTACCCAAAATGAACAACAGAGAGAAAATTGAAGAAAAAAAAAAAACAGCGTTTTAGAGACCTGTGGGACAATAACAAAAGGTCTAACATTAATGTCATTGGAGTCCCAGAAGGAGAAGAGAGTATGAGTCTGAAAAAATATTGGAAGAAATAATGGCTGAAGTTGGCAAAAGGCAGAAACTTAAAGATTCAATAAATGCAAAGAAATCCACACCAAGACACATAATCAAAATCCCGAAAACTAAAGATGAAAAGTCTCAAAAACAGCTATGGTGTCTCTTGAAAGAAACAATGCATTACCTATAGATATCAAAATTCATGGGACTCAGCTAAAGCCCTTCTGTCCTGCATAGTTTCTTTTGAGAAATCAGCTGCTACTCTTATAGATGCTCCCTTGTAGGTAACTAACTGCTTTTCTCTTGCTGCTTTTAAGATTCTCTCTTTGTATTTAACCTTTGGCATTTTAATTATGATGTGTCTTGATGTGTACCTCTTTGGGTTTCTGGATTTTGGGACTCTCTGAGCTTCCTGGGGTTTTATGTCTATTTCCTTCACCAGGTTAGGGAAGTTTTCCATCATTATTTCTTCAAATAGCTATTCAACATCTTGTTTTCCTTCCAATACCCCAATGAGATTGATATTTTTACCTTTAATAGTGTCCCATAGGCTCCTTAAATTATTGTTATAGTCTTGGCTTCTTTTTTCTTGCCATTCTGATTGAGTGTCCTTGGCTTTCCCATCCTCTATATAGGTCATTTGATCTTCTTCTTTATTCACTTTGTTTATTCCATTTAATATACTTCTCATCTCAGATAATGTGTTCTTCATTTCTGACTGGTTCCCTTTTATAATTTCCATTTCCTTTTTTATGTTTTTTATCTCTTTATCGAAGTTCTCACTGAATTCGTCTACACTTTTCATTGAGCATCTTTACAACCAGTGTTTTGAACTCTGCATCTGTTAGATTGCTTGACTCCATTATTTCTGGATCTCTGTTCTGTTCTCTCATACGGTTTCTGCTTCTTTGTCTTCCCATTTTTGCTCCCTTTCTGTGTCTGTTTCTGTGTACCAGACAAAGTTCCTAAGTCTCCCAGTCTTATTAGTGTGGCTTTGTGTAGTAGGTATCCAGTGGCATAGTCCTGAGAGGGGTTCAGCTGCAAGCCACGTTTAGCCTAAGCCTCTACCCGTCCAGGGTCACCTGTCAAGATTCAGCAAGCAATCCACAGATGCTGAGTTTATAGTTGCCTCAAAAAGCCACACCAGAAACCTAAGCCAGCTGCCACCGGTGTGAGTCTCGGCACTGCTCAGCAAGGAGCACCTGACTCACCATGGATACATCTAGATGTGGCTTGGGTGGGGCCACGAGTTGGCAGGGTTTCAGAGAATCTTCTGGACAGAGCGACCTCTGTTATCCAGTTCAATGATGTCATGGCTATGGCAGTGCTGAGTCCGTGCACTGGGAGGGAGAGAGGAACAATGGATACTGCCGGTACTTCTGTACCGAGCGAGTGTCACTTGGGCCCTCACTCCAACAACTCAGTGTCCCCCTGTAAGTCCCTGCATCACCAAACTGGCACTGGTGCTCAGAGCAAGCAGGTCCATCACTGCAAAAGTCCACTCTCGGACACGGCCCCTTGAAGAGGCATCTACAGCTGCCGCTGCCACAGCCTCCATCTCACTCAGCCACTCGGGACCTGGCAGCCCTGTCCTACCTTCTGCTATTTGAGCATGATTTCTTAGTTTTCTTCCCAATTGTATGGCTTGTTCATCTAGATCCCAGGCAATTTTTTCTTACTATTTGCTCCTTGTTTCTGTCACAACTTTGATTTAGTTGCCAGAGGGATGAACAGAGCCTCCATCAATCTACACCATTTTTTCGTCCTCCCCTGGAGTCCAAAGTTTTTAAAGGGAGCTGGCCACATACTACCTGGTCACATACCAGCTGGCCTCAAACCAGGCACCAGAGTGCATATCGTGAATCTTTATGTTTACTTTAAACATGCTGACAACCTGGTTTGTCTTGACCTATTGCTTTGGGCATATAGAATTACATCTTACCCATCGCTACATGAATATTCCAGGACTTTAGTTCTCAGAATTTGACCACGGGTACAGAAATAAGTGAGAAATGAGTGAAACAGACCTGCTATGTTCACTCTTACCTCTCGCTCTCAAAAAAGAAATCTCTAGACCCAGATAGTTTCACTGGAACATTCTACCCGTATTTAAAGAAATGTTAATACCAATTATATACAATCTTCAGAAAATAGGAGAAGGTACACTTTCTAATGTATATTATGAGGCCAGTATTGCCATGACACCAAAACCAGACAAATGCTAGAGACCAATATTCCTCATAAACACAGACGCAAAATTCTCAACAAAATACTAGCAAATTGAATCCAGCACTATATAAAAACAATTTTACACTACAACGAAGTAGGGTTAATTCCAAAAATTCAAGGGGTTCCATACTCAAAAATCAAACGATATAATATACCGTATTAACAAATTAAAGAAGAAAAACTATATGATCCTATCAATTGACATAGAAAAGCATTTGGCAAAATTCAACTCCCATTCGTGATAAAAACTCTCAGCAAACTTGGAATAGAAGAGAACTTCTTCAACCTAATAAAGAGCAACTACCAAAAAAAAAAAAAAAAAAAAAAACCCTATAGCTAACATTTTACTTAATGAGGAAAGGCTGAGTACTTTCCCCCTAAGATGACAGCAAAGCAAAGATTTCTGCTCTCACCACCCTATTCAATATAATCTTGGAAGTCAGCACAAAAAGGGGGAAAAGGGGAAATAAAAGGCATACAGATAGGAAAGGAAGAAATAAAACTATTTTTCTATTTTCAGATGACAATCCTCAAGAAATGATTATCTAAAAGAAAACAATCCTCAAGAAATAAACGACATCATCAAAAAACCTCCTAGAACTAATAAGTGAGTTCAACAAGGTCTCAAGATACAAGGCCAACATACAAAAATTAATCATATTTCAGCATACTAGCAATGAATATTTAAAAGCTGAAATTTAAAATATAACATTTACAATCACTCAAAAAATTAAATACTTATGTATAAATCTACCAGGATTCATATATTGAAAACTACAAAATACTAATAAAAAATCTAAATAAATGGAGAGATGTATTCAAAGACTTAACATAGTGAAGATGTCAATTTTTCCCAAATTAATCTATATATAGGTTTGATGCAATTCCTATCAAAATCTCAGCAAGAATTTTTGTTGCTATATATTGAAAGGAAAATGAACTAGAATAGCCAAAACAATTACGAAAAAGATTAAGGTGGGAGGTATAATTATCTAATATCAAGACTTACTATATAGCTACGGTAATCAAGACAACATGGTATTGGCAGAGGGAGAGACACATAGCTTACACTAGATCTTAGCCAAAAGGCCAGGAAGCAATTATAGCTCAATAGAACAGAATAGAAAACCTAGAAATAGACCCATACAGATATATCCAACTGATTTTTGACAAAGATGCAAAAGCAATTTGATAGAGCAAAGATAGTCTTTTCACATGTGGTACTGGAGCAATTGGACACATCCATAGGCCAAAAAAAAAAAAAAAAAAGGAACCGCAACCTAAACCTCACACCTTATCAAAAATTAATTCAAAATGGATCACAGACTGTGTAAAATGTAAGACTATAAAACTTTTAGAAGAAAATGAGAAAAATCTTCAAGACCGAGGGCTAGGCTAGTGGTTCTCAACCAAGGATGATTTTGCCCCCCAGAGGACATTTGTCAAAGTCCGGAGACAATTTTTATTTTCATGACTGGAGGTGGGGGTGCTACTGGCATCTAGTGGATACAAGGCCAAGGATGATGATAAACATCCCATAATACATAGGATATCCCTTCAGATAATTATCTGTCTAAACTGTCATCAGTGCCAAAGTTGAGAACTCTGCTCTAGGCAAATAGTTCTTAAACATGACACTAAAAGCATGATCCATAAAAGAAAAAAATTAAGTTTAACGTCATAAAAATTAAAACTTTTGCTCTACTCAAATCCTGTTAAGAAGATGAAAAGACTAGCAACAGACCGGGACAAAATATTTGTAAACTACATACCCGACAAAGGACTTGTATCTAGAATATATAAAAAAAACCTCAGTAGTAAAAAACAAGCAAACAAAACCCCAAATAATCTAATTAGAATATGAGCAAAATATATAAACAAGCATTTCACCAAAGAGTATATAAAATGTTCAACATCATTAGCCTTAGGGAAATGAAAATTAAAGAGATAACATTAAACATCTTTTAATATAGCTAAAATGAAAAATACCAATAATAGCAAGTACTGGCAAGAATGCAGAGAAATTGGATCTCTCACACATTTTCAATGGGACATTGGCTTTGCCAGAAGTCTGAGGCACTATCAAAACCAACTAGAATCACTCTAGTTGCAGAATAGACATGGAGATGTAGAGTGTAGCATGGGGCAGATGGTTAATAATGTTGTAATATGTAAGGGGGAAGAGGGCACTAGATTTAGTGGGGTGATCACTTTGTGAGTTATGTGGATCTTTGATCACTATGCTATACAAGTGAAACTGGTATATTATAGTATGACAACTATAATTGAAAAAAACTCATTGAATTGTACAATGTAAATTCAAGCAACTAATTGTCTATTATATTTCAATAAAGAAAAATACAACAAAAAAATAAAATATGTTTTCAACACAACGTACTAATGTAATAGACCAAACAATGTAATTAAAATCACACTAATATATGACTAATTTAAATCATAAAAAAAAAAAAAAAAAAAACAGAATACTCTCAGCTAAATTCCCTCCTTGAGTTTTTTTTGTACCACCTCTGAGATGCGAGTTCAGTCTACTATTCCTCAGAAAGCCTGGGTTTGGTTTGGTTTATTATCTCACGGGAATCTTTTCTCTTGCACCAAAAGAACAGAGGTTTACATCTGGTCTAACCTTACCCTGTGCATGGGTTTTGGGTGGTTTTGGGGTGGGGGGGTTGGCTTTTTCTGACCTCTCACCTTAAGTGTCCCTTAGACTTTCACTTCAGTACCTCTCAAGCCTTGAGGCAAGTTGAGCAAAACTTCAACTCAGTCTCCTAACAGTTTCCTGCTGGATTGGTAAATGCCTTCAGAGCAAAAGCAGTTTTGAGAGTTTACTTACACACCAAAAGCAGATGCAACAAAATCACAAATAAACAAGTAGGACTACATCAAATCAAAAAGCTTCTGCACTGCAAAGAAAACCATTAACAAAATGAAAGGGCAACCTATGGAAAAAGAGAAAATATTTGCAAATCATGTATCTGATAAGGGGCTAATATTAAAAATATATAAAGAACTCATAAAACTTAATAGCAAATATATATGTATATATATATATATGTGTGTATGTGTGTATATATAGGTACATATATATGTATATATGATTAAAGAATTGTCAAAGACCTGAACAGACTTTTTTCCAAAGACGACATACAAATAGCCAATAGGTGCATGAAAAAGTGCTCAACATCACTAAAAGTCAGGAAAACGCAAATCAAAACCACAATGAGACATTGCCTCATACCTGTTAGTATGGCTATAATCAAAAAAAGACAAGAGATAACCAGTGTTGGCAAGAATGTGGAGAAAAGGCAACCCCTGTGCACTGTTGGTGGGATTGTAAATTGGTGCAGCCACTGTGGAAATCAGTATGGACGTTCCTCAAGAAATTCAAAATAAAACTACCATATAATCCAGCAATTCCACTTCTGGGTATATTGTTGAAGGAAACAAAAACACTAACTTGAAAAGATATCTATACCCCCATGTTTATTGCAGCATTATTTACAATAGCCAAGACGTGGAACACAACCTAAGTGTCCATAAAGAAGATGGATAAAGAAGACGCGGTATGTATATACATATATCTGTAATAGAGTATTATTCAGCCATAAAAAGAAGGAAATCCTACCATTTGTGACAACATGATGGACCTCAAGGGAATTATGCTAAGTGAAATAAGTCAGACAAAAAAAAAGACAAATACCGTTTGATCTCACTTATATGTGGAATCTAAATTTAAAAATAAACTCATAGATACAGAGAACAGATCGGTGGCTGCCAGAGCTGGGGCGTTGGGGTGGCAAAATGGATGAAGGTAGTCAAACAGTACAAACTTCCAATTATAAAACAAATAAGTTCTGGGGTGTAATGTGCAGCACGGTGACTACAGTTTACAATACTATATTGCATATTTGAAAGCTGCTAAGAGAGTAAATCTTGAAAGTTCTCATCGCAAGGAAAGAATTATAACTGTGTGATGATAAATGTTAACTAGATTTATTGCAGTGATCATTTTACAATATATTTTGGATCATTATGTTGTGCTCTTGAAACTAATATAATGTGGTACGACAATTGTATCTCAAGTTTTAAAAAGTTTATTTGCTAATTCTTCATCCTTTCATCTCCTAAATTATGGCCTGGTAATTCTTTGCTATCTTGTTAGGTCTTCAGTGCTTTTAAAATTTTATATTTGACTTCATTCAGCATTTTTAGTTGCTCTCAGTGGGAAGAATAGTTGGTGATGAGACGGGAAAGATGAGATAGGACCAAGAAAATCTTAAGCTGAGGAGTGTCAGGAATTGGTTTGCAGTTTGGAAGATTTATCTGGAGGCAGGAAGGCGATTGCCCACGGTGTGAGGGGTGGGTCCAAGACAAAGAGCAAGTAGATCAGAGAAGTGCTACTGAAGTCACTCTCGACTCTCTCCTGTATGTCGATCTCTCCTCCTCTGCACTTTCCCCAATGGTACTTAAACATGCTCAGGCCTCTTTCAATTAATTATTAATTATAATAATCAACTAACTCTAATAAATAAATATACATATAATTTTAATCACACGTCCTTCTCTAGCTGCCACCATCTTGTTTCTCCAGACAACTTCCTCTGTCCCCTCTGACTACACTGCTGCAGTTCTTGCCAAGACATCATATTTCTCTTTTTGCTAAATCCAAGTAATCCTTTCATTACTTGACTTTTCAGCAGCATGTAATAATATTGACCCTTCTCTTCTTAAAATACTCTTTCCTTGGCTTAGGCATACATTTTCCTGGTTTCCCCTCCTACTTCTTGAACTGCTCTTCAACCTTTACTTAAATTGGGTTTGCTAGTATTTCCCTAAGCTCACCACCTTCTCACTTACAGTCCATGGAGAGCAACTGTTGTTTCACCCATTCTGCTGCTGGTGCCTCTCAAATCCTTACATCTTGCACAGCACATCCTCCTGAACCAAAGAGAGGATTGTATTGTGCACTCACTCAGACTTTGTAGAAAATGGTTCTGTAGAATTATTTTTAAAAATGAATTTTCTCCTGCAAAATGACTTCTGTATGTTGTATTAGGGCTGCCATTACAAAGTTCCATGGACTGGGTGACTTAAACAACAGAAATTTATTTTCTCACAGTCTGGAGGCTAGAAGTCCAAGATCAAGGTGTCAGCAGGATTCATTTCTTCTAAGGCCTCTCTCCTTAGTGTGTACATGGCTATCTTCTCCCTATGTCTTCACATGGTTTTCCCTCTGTGTATTCTAATTTCTTCTTTTTATAAGGACACCAGCCATATCGGATGGCCTATCCTCATGACCTCATTTTAACTTAATTACCTCTTTAAAGATCCTGTCTCCAAATACTGTCATTCTGAGGAACTGGAGGTTAGGAATTCAACATATGAATGGGGGACGGGGACCACAATTCGGCTTATAATATATAAAGCTCAAGCAATTCAACATTGAACAAAAGCCTTCCAAGTACACAAAAATATATCTAAACTACAAATGTCTTCAGATTTTCCCACTGCTTTCATCCTGTCTCAGCTGTCAAATCAATAAAAGTCTCAACAGATTAAAACTACCTTAACAATTTTGACATTTAGGGAGGTTCAATGCCTTAGCTAGCTCTTAGATTAGCCCAGCTTGATATGATCTCATTTTTCAGAGGAAGCAGCTTCTATTCAGCTCTTAGTCACAGCTGGCCTTCTGGAACATCCTTTCTAGCATCTGAATACTTCCAAGTGGTGGGAGGGGATGGTTTTTTAAACTGGAACATTTTAAGTAATCTAGTTCACACAGACATTCTTCATGAATGACTGAGCTACCTGACTTTTTACCAGAAATAGATGACTTTTCATCAGAATTACTTTTTTAAAGAATTGATCTACCACATATAAAAAGAAATAATAGTGCATAGAAAAATTGCTCTGGACTAAGAACCAGGAGACCCAGAAACTTTGAGAAAATTACTTCACCTCTTTAATCCTATTTTTTTCTTCTTGAAATGAGTTGCTGAATTAAAGGCCTTCGATTTCTTCCTGCTATGACATTCTAAAAGTTTAACAACAGAAATTTGCAGGCTTCATCACACTGGCATCCTCCCAATTCACCCTAAAAAGAGATTATTACATTAAATTCTGCCCTCAAGCATAGTTACCCAACAATTACGCATCTCAATTGCAGGTCATGGGAATGACCAGGTCTATAGCGCACAACGGTGAACATGCTGCTGTGGTAGTAGAGCCAACAGCCACAGTTCTGCCACTAGTCCTCCCACCTTATTCAAAACAGATTCTTCTGACTTGGCCTTGACGCTCCTTCAATGTCTATGGACACATATCTCCCATGACTTACAAAGGTCCTTGCTTTCCTATATTTATTACTTTAAGGATCTGATGAAAGCTATGGACCCCTTCTTCCCTCCAAAATATATAGGCATAAGTGTGTGTACATTTTGTTCTGCATACAATTTTCTGGAGTTCATAAACTCTTTAAAATCCATCCATAGACAGTGTCACCCCTACTCCCCACGTCAAGGACCCCCGATGTCTGCTGGACTATTAGGGAGAAAAGAGGGTGGTATGTTCAGTGACCAACTTCACTTTACTCTTAAAAAGACAGAGCTCAGTTAAAAACAGACAACAAACTATTTTAACCATTAGAAGCATGGCTATTTCTTGTCAAACAATTTATAGAGTTTTTTTATATTTTGGATTTTAAACTATTGTACTTGTGTTTTTAAAGGTATTTTATACTTTTGAATAATGTCTAGTGCTCACTTTGGCAGCACATGTACTGAAATTGAATAATGTCTATAGAACAATGAATGTGTACATACATATAGTATTAACTAAGCAGATTTATATTAAAAAATATACTTCATATTGTGTTTTGTTTTAATTACTATCTTAAAGTATATATGACCTACTTCATCTCCTTCCTATCATACTGGGTAATCAGAAATTGATGATGCTTCTCACTATACTACAGATTTCAAGGGAATAATTAAATTATTTAAGTGAACTGACAATTTCCAAGCATTTTTTTCATATTGATTTATCTGCAAATAGTCAATGTTAATAGAGAACATGCCTATTACAAAATGACCCTCAGGGCTTTTACCAATTAATGCTAAACTGTTGCAGATTTTGGCCCGTGTACCCGGAAGAACTAAGCGGCACTCAGCGAACTAAGAATCAAAGGAAGTTTATTTACCCTGGCAGGCTCAGAGGAGTCACTTTCCAGAGCCTGAGCCCCTAACAAAGGCAGGCCAGGTAGATTTATACATTGATTACTTCTGCATACTTGGAGGTCTTTTGTTTCCCCGTGCAGGAAAGTAGGGTTCAGGGAGAGGAGGTTGGAAAAATTCCTCTGGGACAGGGTAGCCATCTTAGATTTCTTTACATTTCCCATATCAAAACTAGGTCAAATACTGACTTGAAAATGAGAAAACTACACTCTACTGAATGAACTCAAAGAATCTGGAGGCTTTGCTAGATATATAAATGATAGAGATTTATTCAAGGGTCTCAGAGTTTGAAAATTGGAAACACAGGCAAAAATCCAGAAGTTGTTCAAAGAAGAGAGAAAAGTTCAAAGTTCTTATAGTAAAATGTATATTCTTGAGAATTATCAGTCCTGCATTCTTAGCCCTAAGATTGGTCTAGGATGGTTATCTGTCAGATGACAGGCAGTCAGGATGATGGATGCTAAGTGGTCCAGAAGATGGGTGCCAGAAGATCCGGTGGTGATGTCAGGTGGATGTCAGGTGGTCTGGATACATGAGTCCTTCAGGAGGTAATCTGAGAGTTATCTGAAGGTTTGTTATACGTCCAGATGTATATCCAAGCATTGATATAAGACTAGAAAGTTTAAAAAAAAATCTAAGTTCCCAGGCTAGTTAGAACAAAAATGAGGTCTTTTCTCATGCCTCAGCCTTCATAATGTTAATAATTTTTTTCAGTTTGGTTAAAATGATCCCACTTTAGGCCTTTGAGCCATGCTTCTCTCGCTCAGGCTCGCTTCCATCTGGAAATGTACTTTCCCTTTTCATAAAGCTTTCTTTTTCTGCTGTATTTTGGTGTCTTACTCAATTTTTTGTTTGAGACATCAAGAACCTGGACAGCATGCCAGGAGAGGACTCCAGTAACATCTGGAGACAGCCAACATAGGAGGTTGCTTTCCTTGTCTCCAGAGTTGGAGAGAATGTGGCTGCAGGAGGGCCAACAATGAAGGCGTTTTCACACTCTGCATACAGTGGCTCGGGGTTCACGATATACAATGCAAGTCTTTCAGCAAGGTGTACCCTCAGGGCTCCCCTCAGGAGACTGTAGAGGAGCTGGAGTGGGGGGGGAGGAGGGATACGATGACTTCTGCATCTCCCTGGACAGCAGGCAGGTACACCAGGCCACCAACAGCCAGAGGCGGCATGAGGGAGGAGGCAAGAGAATTAAAATGTTAATCAAGCCACAATCAGAGACTGCAATATGCTGATCAGCCCTGCAGTCAGGCCGGGAGGACACCTGCAGAACAAAGGAAGATTTCTACTGGGATTGCTAACAACCCATTTTCTCACACCTGTGAAGGGGAAACAGTAATAACAGAGTCCTTACGTGGAGCCCTACACAAAATAAAAGCGTTCATTATGGCTAAAACAATGGGAAACCTATGGATTAAAGGCTAAGAACTGCCAGCCAGTGGCTTTTAGTGCTAAATACTCTTCCCTTTCCTCTTCCTCACTGTATGTCCATTTCAAAGGAAATGGGAACTAAAGAATGACATATAAACTGAATTCCCTGAACACTCGAGCCCCCTACTCATTGCCTGTCCAAGTCTCTTTTGGTCCCTTTCACTCTGCTTCTGAGAGGAAACCACATTCTGTGGAGTGTCATTACTTTTCTAATAAACTTTCCCTTTGACTCTAAAATAAAATAAATAAATAGATAGATAGATAGATAGATAGATAGATAGATAGATAGATAGATAGATAGATAAACAAACAAACTGAAAGACCGGTTCACATCTCACCCAGTGGGAAATCATTTTCCTAGAATAACAGATACGATAGAATACTAATTTTGTTTTGGTTCAAAATTACTCTCCTCATACATTAATTAGTCTGAATAAGTGTGTGAAATTAAAATGTAAATAACCAGGAAAATAGAGCAACATAAATGAGAAGTTGGAATAATAAATCTAGAATATTAAATAATATGAGTTATTTTTAATATCATGCTAGTACTGCTTAAGGTGTATGGAAAAATCCCAAAAGCTCCAAAAATCAGACCAGCAAAAAATCCAAGCAGTAACCCACAGAAAAAGAGAACTCAGTTTTATTACGCCGGCGTTCCCAGAAGAGCTAGTGCTCTGAAAATCTGGGCAGTGAGCTTAGGGGCAATTTCGCTTTTATACCCGCATTGTTACAGTTGGTATGGGATGATTTACAGACCCCTGAAACTGCTATGGGCTACGGGCAGTTACAGAGCGTGGGATTTTTCAAACAGGCACTAAGGCAATAATACATCTTTTCAAACTAAAGTAATACAAGCACTAAAGCAATACATCGTTAGGGGAGGGGATACATCTGTTGAAACACTAAAAGCAATACATCTTTTGACCCCAAGGTCCTTGGCCTATGCAGCAAGCATTTTATAGAAGCAGAATAAAGAGCTGATTAGAAATGTTGGTCATTTAAGTGGGAAATTCCTCTTCAAAGGGCATGTGAAATAATAGAAAATATGTATTGGCCTCTGCTCCCAGTTCCTGGCACAGAGCTTCAGAAAACCTGGTAATTTCCTAAGTGATAAGAATACTAGGAGCATCTCTTGTTCTAATGCAACTCTGGGTGGGCCTCCGGATGGCTCCTGGATGGGAGCTGATCACCAGAAAAACCAGGTCATGATTAGAACCTTGAAATTTTCAGCCCCACCCTCCCAATCTCCACAGAAGGGAGCTGGGCTGGCACTGGAGTTAGTGATTGATCATGCCTACCTACATGAGAAAGCCTCCACAAAATCCTAAGAATATGGAGTTCAGAGAGCTTTTGGGTTAATTTCTTGAGCTCAGGACGCTTCTGGACCTCACGTTACGAATCTCAACTGAATTTCTTGAGCTCAGGATGCTTCTGGACCTCACGTTATGAATCTCCTCATCTGGCTGTTCATATGTACCATTTATCATGTCCTTTATTATACAACAAACTGGTAAACATACGTAAGTGGTTCCCTAAATTCTGAGCTGTTCTAGCAACTAATCGAATCAGAAGTGGGGGGAGGGGGTATGGGAACCTCCAATTTGTAGCCAAGTCCAATAGGAGTTGTGGATAACCTGGAAACCTACTACTTGCACTTAGCATGTGAAGTGGGAGCGGGGCAGTCTTGTGGGACGGAGCCTTAAACCTGTGTGGTCTGTGCCAACTCCCAGTATTGCCAGATTTGAATTGAACTGTAGGACACCTGGCTGGTGTTACAGAGAATTGCTTGTTTTGGGGGGAAAATCCCACATATCTGATGTTGGAAGTATTGTGCATGTGGTAGTAGTGAGAAAGTAAAAGAAAAACGAAGGAGGAAGAGTGAGTTTTACACAGGGGGTGAGAGTGGTACTGGGATTATACAAGAAATAAATGACAGAATATATTGGGAAGTTATACTATATCTCTTTGGTAAGTGAAGAGTGATTCAAAAGTTTAATGGAAATATTCTTTTTCAATCAACTTTATGAAAGCATTATTATTTTAAGATAAATTTTATGCTAACCAGATAGGTCCTCTGAAAAGCAACTTGATTTCTTTGAAAATAAGTGTCCTAGGTCCAGATTGGAGTTCCCCATCTTGGGAGAGGTGTAGCTCTTTTTTTCCTTATAGCCTTGTAAGCCCAGTGGCATGTTGCTGGTCAAGTTTAATAAAGATAGGGGTTTAATGATTAAAATGTTTAATGATTTAAACATTTAAAATTTTTTCAGTCCCATAATGTGACTCAACCTGTGGCACTCCCTGCTTTTTAAATAATACTGGCAAACTACTATATAGAAAAAGGTGTTATAGCAGTAGTGAGCTTGGAAATAGATGAAGTAAAGCCATAGGATGACCAAAAAGAGTCCCACTGGTGAGAATATGTGAACAATGTGTCTTAATAAGGTATTTCATGTGATGTAAAGTATCTCCATGCCAACATTTTTTGAAAATAGG
>NW_006441386.1:8518051-8519501 GCF_000325575.1 Pteropus alecto
CTTATTTGTAGGGGACATAAAAGTTCAGCAATTATCACAATTATCTGTTATAAATTGGCATTCTGGAGTAACAGTGTTCCTCAGATTAGATTAGTATACATTGATTAGGGTTCAGTCAGAACACAGAATGACCCTGAGTTCCATGAAGATGCCCTAGAACCTTGAAAACCGAAGAGTGGTCCCAGATATATCGGCATCACTTGGAACTTGTTTAGAAAGACAGGTGCTTGGTCCCTCCCCCAGACCTACTGATTCAGGAACTCTGGGGGTGTGATCCCACTCTCTGTGTTTTAATAAGCGTTCCAGGTGATTCTGGTGCATCTAAAGTTTGAAAACCCCTGTTCTAGAACTCAAGTAAAGACCTGAGGATCAGTGTCAACTCAAATCAAATCTAAATAAGGAAGCAAACAAAAACATTTGGGACAGAGGTGATGACAAAAGGAGCCCTGTCCAACCTATATGACTAGGGAAACCATGTATTTGGTTTGCCAGGACAATCCCAGTTTACTCCTGTTGTCCTTGTGTTACTATTGATATCACCATTGTTTCGCTTTCAAAAATGTTGCTGTTTGCATAATAAATTATATGGCTATCAATGTGATGTTTCATTTTATTAGACATGATGGGAAAGGGAACATCACTGAGGAGACTTTTCCATCCCTTACTTTGCAAGCATGACAACAGGTTTTTAGGACTTTTATTTCTTATTTCTCTCCAATCTGCATTGTCCTGTTTCCCTCACCTGTCAGGGACCCTCTCATGTTCCCTCTGTCCTCTTGCTCTAGCTCTAGCTGGGAGATCAGAGCAGGTTTGTTAACTGGAAGTCCTAGTGATGGCAAAAGAAGTAGGAAGACATGTTTTGTGATGGAAAAATGAAGCTAAAGCCACCTGAGATCAGTCTTAGCTCTTGAAATCTTTGGAGCAGAAAAGAAAAATGTGTATGAGCTGGCCAAAGAGGAACTTTCTCAGGAAGTTCCTTTAAGAAGGTAGAGAGAATAATCTGAACAAAAAGTACACTTAACTCACTGGCTCTCTCTCTTGAGTAAGTATATTCAAATTAAAACAATGCCGGTGGGGGGTGGCGCGGGGAGGAGAATTTCCAAAGAGATTTTTAAAACTTAAAATGCAATGTACAACTTAAGGAAGCTTCCCAATTTTGCCATAGCCCAGACAGACATATTTTATTATTGGTTTATGTGATGGTCAGTTACATTTATAGAATAAGTTTCACTACTTTAAGTAAGGATAGGTGATCGAAGTGGGCTTCATCCCAGAGGCACAGGAATGGTTCAACACATGCAAATTGATTAATGTCATATACCACATAAACAAATTAAAAAATAAGAATCATATGATCATACTGATAGATGCAGGAAAAGCCTTCAGCAAGATACAGTATCCATTTATGATCAAAACACTTAACAAAATTGGTATAGAAGGAAAGTACCTT
>NW_006441386.1:8519643-8551519 GCF_000325575.1 Pteropus alecto
GAATGTCACATTTTTCTTACATTTGCGGACTGTACAAGTGTATTTCTAGATCAAAAACAATATTGGATGGAAAAAAAGGCAAGAGGCAAAATTATGCACGTATTTAGCATCTATACACGCTGTTAAACATTACTTAGTTTTATATATGTATTATATATACATGTGGTAAAACATGCACTGGAAGGCTACACACCAAATTCATGATAATTGTTGCTTCTGGGATGGGAAGTGGGACGGAACACTGAGTTGAGGAACAAAGGAAACTACACTTTTACTATCAGCAATGTTCTGTTCCATTTATTAAATTTTTAAAAATCTACAACAAAAAAGAATAGAACTGGAGAAATATGGCAAAAATTTTTATCACTTACTCTTACCCAGAATAGTAGAATATAATAATATGGAGATAACTGTCAAAAGCCAGTAAATTCTTTAAGTAGTTCTCTATACCCCTTTTACAACAGTGTTGTTATTTTATATGAAATCAAAGAAGATAAAACTTCATACACATTGTAACTCAATAAACAGTAGAGCATATATAATCACTAACCCCAAAACTGAGACATTTATAAGGACTCTTAAGAGAGAGTTCTACTTGATTAGCTATTAAAATATACTGCAAGAAGTTAGACTAGTCACTGAAAATTAGCCAGCTTTCTTTCACTCATCATTTTTTTTCTCACCTACCAAATATTTGGCATGTTTAGGTTCTGGAGATTTAAAGGTTCACAATAAAATACAGTCCCACTACTTGAAGAATTCTGAGAAAAGGGATCATGTTCCTAAAGGAGTGTGTTTAACGATAAGCTAACAGACAGAAGAAAATGGAAAATCACAGTACTAGCTATCAAGATATTAGTATTTTTATTTCTGAACAGTTGACAGGAAAATAGTTTTATAAAAGCTGTTTTCTGAGACTTGCAGGAAACTTTAGTATGAGAATACTTAAATTTAAATGTCTAAACTGATTTTTAAAAAATTAGTCATTAACAATCACATTATATAGTAGTTACTATTATATGGCAGACACTGTTCTAAGCCCGTTATAAACACTAATTCATTTAATCCACAGGCACTACTGTAATTCCTACTTACAAATGATAAAAAACTGAGGCATAGAGAGCTTCAGTAATTTGCTGGAAGGTAGAAAGTAAATGAGCAGACAGACTTGAAACTCAGGTAATCTGGCTTCTGATTCTGTGCTCTTAAACAATGCATTATATTGCCTAACCATTAGTGAAACCATAATCTGTATTTTAAAATATCAAAATAAATGAATGGGACAATATCAAACTAAAAAGCTTCTGCACAGCAAAAGAAACCATTAACGAGGTAAAGAGACGATCATCTGAATGGAAAAATATATTTACAAGTGATGCCTCCGATAAGGGCCTAATATCCAAAATATACAAAGAACTCATACGACTCAATAATAACAAAAAACCAATCCAATCAAGACATGGGCACTGGACCTGAACAGACACTTCTCCTTAGAGGACATACAAATGGCCAACAAATATTTGAAAAGATGCTCAACATCGCTAGCTATTAGGGAAATGCAAATCAAAACCACAATGAGATACAATCTCATACCTGTTAAATATCTATTATCAACAGGACAAGTAATAACAAATGCTGGAGAGGATGAGGAGACAAAGGAACCCTCATACACTGCTGGTGGGACTGCAAATTGGTACAGCCGCTATGGAAAACAGTATGAAGGTTCCTCAAAAAACTAAGAATTGATCTACCATATGATCCAGCAATCTCTCTACTGGGTATTTACCCCCAAAGACTTGAAAACCCATATCCGAAAATATATTTGCACACCGATGTTCATAGCAGCACTATTCACAGTGGCCAGGGCATGGAAGCAACTGAAGTGTCCTACAAGAGATGGTTGGCTAAAGAAGCTGTGGTACATATATTGAATGGAATATTACTCAGCCATAAGAAGAGATGAAACTGCTATTTGTGACAACATGGATGGACCTTGAGATAATCATGTTAAGCAAAATAAGTCAGACAGAAAAAGTTGAAAATCACATGATATCACTTATATGTGGGATATAAATCTAAAAGCAACAAATGAACAGGACAAACAGAGACTCATGGACATGGACAATAGACTAGTGGTTACCAGAGGGTAGGGGGTGGGGGGAGGTAGACAGGGTAAAGGGGGTCAAATATGTGGTATCAGAAAGGAATCTAACTATGGGAGGCAAACACACAGTGTAAATATATATATGCCTTACTGTTAAAGTGTACAGTTGAAATTTATTGGATTCGTTAACCAATATCACCATGACTCTACCTTTATCCATGATTTCAATTTCATTTGGAACTCTGAAAAAAACTATGTGATAACTTCTGCTTTTGGTAATAGAAGACTAGGTAATTCAGCCCATCTGTCCTACTGAAGAGACAAAAACACCCAAAATGCTCAGTCAGAATATGGAAAACATCCACTTGAAGGCATCAGATAGCCAACGAAAGAGTGAAGAATTACCAGCTCAGAATCCAGGAAAGGATGAGGCTCTGGTATAGGAGCCTGGCCTCCAGGGCTGCCTTTTTCCTGGGCTAGGAGGCCAATCAATGTGTTTTGTTTTGTTTTTTAACATAATGTCAAAGTAAATTACGTGTATTGAAAGATGCACAAATCATAAATTTACAGCTCAGTTAATTCTTACAGTGTGAACATAGACACCAGACTAAAAAAATAGAACAACACCCTAGAAGCCCCCTCAAATATTGACCACAATTTATAAAATATAGACTTTTGTCTGATTTTGCACTCTATTTAAATGTAAAAATGCAAAGTACAGTTGTTTTGGTACATCTATACAATGGAATATGATTCCGCAAAGAAAAATGAACAAGCTGGAGTCACATCCAACATGGTTGGATCTCACAAACATGACATTCAGTGAGAGAAGTCAGACACTAAAAAGTGCAAGTAAATTAAAAAAAAAATACACACACACAGGAAGGTGTGTCAAAATGGCATAGATGATAGAGGCTCTGTTCATCCCTCTGGAGACCAAATCAAAGTTGTGACGGAAACAAGGAGCAGCAGCAAAGAAAAATTGCCTGGGACCTAGATGAACAAGCCATATAGCTAGGGAGAAATCCAAGAAAGTGCTCTGCAATGGCAGAAGGTAGGACGGGGCAAGGACACAGGACGACCCGATCAGGTCTTGAGCAGCTGAGTGAGACGGAGGCAGCAGCAGCAGCAGCGGCAGACGCCCCTTAAAGGGGCCGCATCCGCAAGCAGATTTTCGCAGCTACGGACATGCTCGCTCTGAGCACTAGCACTGGGTTGGCTGCTCCGGGAGGACCGGGGACTTATAGGGGGACACTGAGTTGTTGGAGTGAGGGCCAGAGGTGAGGCTCACTTGGTATAGAAGTGCCAGCGGTATCCATTTTTCTCCGTTGAGCTCTCCCCACTCCCAGTGCGCGGACACAGATTCGCCATAGCCATGATGTCATCAAACTGGATAACAGAGGTCGCTCTTCCCAGAGGATTCCCTGAAACCCTAGCTACCCTAAACCGGGCCCCACCCAAGCAACATCCAGGTATATCCTCAGCAAGTCAGATGCGCCTTGCTGAGCAGCGCCTAGACTGACACTGTAGGCAGCTGTCCTTGGTTTCTGGTGTGGCCTTTTGAGGCAACTATAAGCTCAGCATCTGTGGATTGCTTGCTGAATCTTAACAAGTGGCCCTGGAGGGGTAGAGGCTTGGGCTAAATTTGGCCCGCAGCTGAACCTCTCTCAGGACTGTGCCACTGGACACCTATATCATAAATTCACACTAATAAGACCAAGAGACTTAGGAGCTTCGCTTAGTACATAGAAACACACAGAAAGGCAGCCAAAATGGAAAGACAAAGAAGCAGAAAACATATGACAGAACAGAACAGAGATCCAGACATAATGGAGTCAAGTAATTTAGCAGATGCAGAGTACAAAACACTGGTTATAAAGAGGCTCAATGAATTTTTGGGAAAAGTAGAGAACTTCAACAAAGAGATAAAAATGGAGGTGGAGATTATAAGAGGGAACCAATCTGGAATGGAGAACACATTATCTGAGATGAGAAGTATATTAAACGGAATAAAGGAATAAACAAAGTGAATAAAGAAGAGGATCACATGCCCTATCTAGAGGACAGGAAAGCCAATCAGGACACTCAATCAGAATGGCAAGAAAAAAGAGGCCAAGACTATAAAGATGATTTAAGGAAGATGTAGGACACTATTGAGGCTCCAAATATTCATCTGATCGGCATAAGTGAATAAAATCAAGATGTTGAAGAGCTATTTGAAGAAATAATGATGAAAAACTTTCCTAACCTGGTGAAGGAAATGGACATAAAACCCCAGGAAGCTCAGAGAATTCCAAAAATCAGGGATCCAAAGAAACCCACACCAAGACACATCATAATTAAAATGCCAAAGGTTTAATATAAAGAAAAAAATGTAAAAGCAGCAAGAGAAAAACAAATAATTACATATAAAGGAACACCCATACAACTGGCAACTGATTTCTCAAGGGAGACTATGCAGGACAGAGACTATGCAGAGGAAGGGCTTGGCAAAAAATATTTGAAAGAATGAAGACCCAGGATTTATAACCAAGAATAATTTATCCAGCAAAGCTATCATTTAGAGTTGAAGGACAGGTAAAGAACTTCTCAGACAAAAATAAAATAAAGGAATTTATCACCACCAAGCCAGAATTACAGGAAATGTTTGAGAGACCTCTTTAAGAAGAAAAGCACGTATCAAAAACAGGAATAAAGACAGGTAACTACATTCCTATCAAGAAGTACCTTAAAGGGAAGAATTAAGTGCTCCAATCAAGGTATGGAATGGCTAAAAGGATAAGAAAACAAGACCCCTACATATGAAAAGGAAGGGAATGGAAAAAGATATTGCTTCAATGGACCTCGAAGGTATTTAAGTCAGACAGAGAAGTATAAATACTATATGATTTCACTTATATGCGGAATTTAAAGAATAAAAAGAACAAACTAATCAAAAACAGACTCACAAATATAGTGGACAATTTGGTGATGGACAGAGGAGAGGGAGGTTTGAGGGGCTGGGAGAATGGGGTGAAGTGTTAATGAAGTACAAATTAGTAGCTAACGGATGGTCACAGCGATGGGAAGCATGGCATAAGGAATGCAATTAACATTAATACATTGGCTAGGTCCGGGGAAGGTCAGGGAAGGGAAGGAGCAATTGGGAGGGTCATTTTACTAACTATATAGATGTCTAACCAATGTACTGTATACTTGAAACTAATAAAAATTAAAAAAATAAAAGACTAAACTATAGTATTTAGTGGCGTATGCTGAGGTGGTAAAACTATAAAGAGAAGGAAAATGAAAGAAAGCAAGAAAAAGAAAGAAAGAAAGAAAGAGAGAGAGAGGGAGGGAGGGAGGGAGGGAGGAAGGAAGGAAGGAAGGAAGGCAGGCAGGCAGGCAGGAAGGAAGGAAGGAAGGAAGGCAGGCAGGCAGGCAGGAAGGAAGGAAGGAAGGAAGGCAGGCAGGCAGGCAGGAAGGAAGGAAGGAAGGAAGGCAGGCAGGCAGGCAGGAAGGAAGGAAGGAAGGAAGGCAGGCAGGCAGGCAGGAAGGAAGGAAGGAAGGAAGGCAGGCAGGCAGGCAGGAAGGAAGGAAGGAAGGAAGGCAGGCAGGCAGGCAGGAAGGAAGGAAGGAAGGAAGGCAGGCAGGCAGGCAGGAAGGAAGGAAGGAAGGAAGGCAGGCAGGCAGGCAGGAAGGAAGGAAGGAAGGAAGGCAGGCAGGCAGGCAGGAAGGAAGGAAGGAAGGAAGGCAGGCAGGCAGGCAGGAAGGAAGGAAGGAAGGAAGGCAGGCAGGCAGGCAGGAAGGAAGGAAGGAAGGAAGGCAGGCAGGCAGGCAGGAAGGAAGGAAGGAAGGAAGGCAGGCAGGCAGGCAGGAAGGAAGGAAGGAAGGAAGGCAGGCAGGCAGGCAGGAAGGAAGGAAGGAAGGAAGGCAGGCAGGCAGGCAGGAAGGAAGGAAGGAAGGAAGGCAGGAAGGAAGGAAGGAAGGAAAGAAAGAAAGAAAGAAAGAAAGAAAAATAATTTGTGGACATAAAAATCAGAATAGTGCTCACTATTGAAGAGATAGAAGGGTGTAATATTGATGGTGGGTCCTAATTACGGGAGGGGTGCTTCTGGAAGACTGGCAATGTAACCGCAGAGCCAGCTCAAAATGGTCCTATTTGACAGGGTGCTGAGTTGTTTTTCAGGGACAGCAGACTGGGACTGAGGGTCATGCAGCCAAAGCATGCACAGAAGAGAGAACTTTGGCCTTCAGTTGCACTTGGAACCAAAGTCTCACCCACCCACCTCCACAGAACCAAAGGATCAAGACATAACCGGATACTGAACACTGCAACCTTTTCAGAAGCCTAGGGTCCGTTGTCCAGGAAGATACACTGTTGACACCTCTTTACCATAAATGGCCAAATTCCAAGGTCCTCCAGTTAAAACCTCCCAGCATTTCTGCATATCAGTGTCCCCTAGCCCCTTAAAACCTCTTAACCTAGTCCAGCAAGCAAGATGGATTTGAGTCTCCCTTAAGTCTCCCATCTTCTCAATTGGCACCTTCTCAATCAATAAACTTTTCCTTACTACAAACTCTGACGTTTTGAGTTTTGGTTTTTTGAAGCGTCGGGCACACGTACTCTAATTCAGTAACAGCCATGTTCTATTTCTTGAGGGGGTGGTTATATGTCGGGTCATTCTGTGAAAATCACTGAGCTGCATATTTTTGTTTTGGGTACTTTTTTTTAAATCTGTGATATACTTTTAATTGTAACCACACACAAATTTCATTTTATTTCTTTAATATAGTTTTTTCTGATTTAAGCTGATTTTGCCCAGATAATGGCATTGTGACTTACTTGCTTTTTCCACTCTCTCCCTGTATGCTTTCTCTTTTAATCATTAAGCCCGAGGACATAAAATTTATCAAGTTTCAGGTATATAATCATCAGGACAATAAGTTTCGGTTACACTATGATAACATCTTAGCCCTAGATGTATTTCAGCTCCAGGTCCATGGAAACAGAACAACAACCCCATTGGCCATGGAACCAGGCCACAGGACCAGGCCACGGGACCAGGGCACAGGACCAGGCCACGGGACTAGCTGGGTGGCACCATGGCTGATTTAGAACCCAACACAATGATCAATTACCCCAGCCCCAATCATCCAATCAGTAGCACCTACCCCAACTCCCTTAGTTTCCATGATGACTGATTTTTCCCTGTATGATCTGTACTCCCAAGACACCCCGGGGGAGGGGGGGCTAAGTTGTTGAGAGCAGTAGCTTGCCTGTGTTTCTGGGACTTGCAACTCCCTAAGATAAAGCCTTAGTTTCTTTGCTGTAAAATCTGTACTTATCTTTTCTTTGACTAAGATGTACACAGACAGACCCCTTTTGTTCTGGTAACAAAAATAAAAGGGTTTTAAAACTTTACGTGATATGATTATAACCCATGATTTAAGTTATTTGATTGCCCTGGGGACTGCCTGAAAATGTAAAACCTATGACCAATCCTCGGGAGGTCGGCATCCAGGGTCTGAGCATTCCAAGTTCCCTGGCAGGCTCTGTGCTATGCTTTTTTGCAATATTTAACTGTGAGAATTAGAAACTCCACAAATTCCCTACATTACACATTTATAGCAAATAATAGAAATCAACTTGAGTTAGCTTAAAGGGGTGGAGGGGAAAGAGAACAAACTTTTCCACAGAATCTAACCAGAGGATTGAAGTTTAAAGACACCAGCCACCCAAGGCAGCTCTGCCCTCAGGATCTTTTTCGTTGGCTCCACAGGTTCTCGTCTCCATTCTTCTCCCTATATATGTAGACTGGCTCTGTCTGCTTCTTATGCATAGAGCAAATTGATGACTCCCGACAGTTGATGAATTTATATACCTTCAAGTCAGCCACAGCCACAAGTCTGCTGGTGGGATGAGGTTCAGTTTGAATTTCCAGCTGTCCAGGGCTTTTCAAACTCTAGCGTGCATCAGAGTCACTCACCTACAGGGCTCCTGAAAACACCGACTGCTGGGCCACACTCCCAGACTTTCTGATTCAGCAGGTGTGGAGTGGGCCCCGATAGCTTGCATCCCTAACAATTCCCAGGTGATGCCCATGCTGCTTGTCCTGGAATGCACTTTGAGAACCGCTGTTTGACACCTTTGTTAGAGAATCCTCAGCATTGGCATCCCCTGGGAGTTTGTTAGAAATGCAGCATCTGGGGAATCACCTTAGACCTACTGAATCGGACTCTGCATTTTTAACAAAATCCCAGGTGATTAGTGTGAACGTTTTTTGTGTGTACTCATCACACACTTTTGGATCGAGACAGACTCTAAAGGAGGCTAGCGAAAAATTTTAATTTACAGACAGCGTCTCTGAGGCAAGCGTTAGCAAGGAAGACTTCAGTTACGCCTGGGACACAGGGGCGGGACAAGGAACAACCCGGCGAGGTGTCAGGTTCGGTGTTCCCAGGCCTCCACACCGCCTCCCCGTGGCGCCGCGCCCCGCCCCTCCCGCGGAGCCGCGCGTGTTAACTGGCCAGAGGGATTACTCCCCACCGCGTCCCGCCCGGGGATCCGTTCGGCCCCTCCTCCTCCTCGCTAAGGGCGGGTACTGCGCAGACGCTAACGCCGAGATCTCCCCTCGCGTATCCGTGGGTCCTCCGGACCACCGAGCCCTTCTCCTAGAGCATCCCCGGAGGAGGCACCCACTTCTCCTTTCCCCGGGTGCCTAACGAACCATCACCCGGAAGTGCAGACGTTCCAGAGCTGCTTAGCGTGCGTTTTAGAGCGACTGTCGTTTCTCTTTCATTCACCCCACAAACGATTTTTGGCTGTTTTCCCTTTGGCAGAGAGATGAACGAGGCACAGTCCCTGTCCACATAAAGGATTGTAGGATTGAGTGATAAATGCTGTACCTCCTAGAAGCTGGAGGCGCGGAGCCGAGTAGAAGAAAGCTTTCATGGAGGGGTAACGGCCCTGAACCAGGCAGTTGCCTGCCGTGTAGGAACTCAGATGTTTGGTGATTGGAGAGCATTCCGGGTGTTAGGTGGCTGTCATGAAAACGTCTCTGGGCGCGTGGGTGCCTGGAGATAAGGCTGCAGAGGTAAGTAGGGTTGATCCTGAAGGGCTTTAATGTGCATAATAAGAAATTTAAACAATGTCCTGAGTAGCCTAGACGGTATTTTAATTAGGATCTGCGAACATATGGACGCTTGATTTGCATTTTAAAACATAACTGGCAGCCAGGCTGGGTTGGAAGAGGAAAAATCTGAAGGCTGTTGGAGTATGGCGACAGAATGGAGTTTCGTCTCTTCCACTAAGATGTAACTTCCATGAGAGAAGGACTGTGTCTGTTTAGTTCACTTATCTTACCCAGCATTTAGAAGAGCACCTGGCACACAGTAGGCCCTGAACAAATGTTTATTGATGGGATGAATGTGTTAGCTTTACCCTTGCTGGGATTTCCCAACTGATTGGATAATAGATGAAAGTGGGAAGTAGAGGAGACCGATCCCTGAAGATTAGAAGAACACTAATAGTGAAATGCTGCTCAGGTTATTGCTGAGCACTTTTTCTGGGCTGACCACTGACCAAGATGCTGTAGGACAGAAGTCCAGAACAGGCTCCAACTTCTGGTGTGGTCAAGGGAGGGGCTCAGAGCCCAGAATGTGCTAACAAGTACCAGTTCTAGTGTTAGTACTCCTAACAAAATACGTCAGTTTCCCTTCTGCCCACTTACATGACTAAATTTGAGAAGTACCTGCCTTTTTTGTTTTGTTTTGAATATTACCATCCACATGCATAGAATCCATATGACTAGTTGTTTACCTTCACAGATAATATAGAATGAATATCTTCATGCCTTCCTTTTTTTTTCTTTTGTTGAATATTTTCTCACAAGAGATAATATTACAGCTTACAGGTCTTACTATATATTGTCTGATTGCTTTCCAAAAAGTAAATAATGGCAACGGCAATATCCATTTATGCAACAATTACAAATTGATTATCTAGTGCTGCTAGGTACTGAGCTGGGCTCTAGGGACATAATATGAGCAAAATAAACATAGGCCCTGCCCTTATGTAGCTTCCAGTCAAGTACAGGAGGGTGGCATTAATCACATCATCACACAAGGTTTAATTACAAACTGAAGATAGTGTCAATTAAAAATACTGGCCACTAGCTAAGAGGCAGAAACCAGTTTTACAATTTCAGCCTCACTGGTGATGGTTTGGGGATTTTGTTTTTAATTTTACTGCTGTATTTGCTAAACAAAGGTTTCTCAGGATTGTTTTGCCTGTTTTGGTTTTTAATAAAGCTGAATAGTTTCTTCCTGGTTCTCCTGCTGCTTATGGAAAATCCTCTATTGTAAACCAACGAAAAATTACAAATTTATGCCTAAATTTTTAAAAGATGAATAAGTAGACTGTACTTATGAATTTGTCCTCTTCTCTCCTATTTATCTTTTAACTGATCTCTCCTCTGAGTGCACAGCTTTCTCTTAGCTGAAGCAGTACCTGATTTGAATCCCAGCTCCTCCACTTCTAGCTCTGTGACCTTGGGCAGATTACGTAACCTTTTTGGGCCTCAGTTTCCTCATGGGTCAAATAGAGCCAATAATAGCACCTTTCTGGTGTGATTTTTGGCCATATGCAGGAAAAAAAACAGACAAGAGCAGAAGAGTCTCTGGCTCCTGGTAGAATTTATTACCGGTACTCAAACCAATACTTGTGTGACTCACAAAAACAGTGTTAACAAAGATAGAAATGTGCAGGTTACAGTTTTATATTCTGAAAATGTAGGAAAGATAACGTTCTCCCTCTCTACAGGAGACCTCACCTAGTCTGGATGACAGAGAAGGTCTTCCCTAAGGAAGAATCTTAGAGCTAAAGCTCAGGTCAATCAGGGCACAACCTGTCATCTTACTCTCCTCTATCACATATCCAACCTATCAGCAAAACCCGCTGACTGTACCTTCTGGACACATATTCTAAATCCCTTCACATCCCCCACTCTGTAGACCAGGTCACCAGTCTCTTGCCTGGGCAACCACAATAGCTTCCTAACTGGCCTCCTGTTTTCATTCTTGTCCCTACAGCCTTCTCCCCAGCAGCAACCAGAGGGATCTTTTCACAATGGATCATTTTACTCTGTTGCTCAAAAGCCTCCTATGTTTTTCTATCACACATAAAATTAAATCCAGATTCCTTTCTATAGTCTACAAGGCCCTACATAATCTGCCCCTGGCTACTTCTCTGCCTTCATTTTCTGTCACTCCTTCCTTTGCCCACTCCACTCGACTCACATTGGCTTGCTGGCTAGGCCTCAAACAACCCTTGTACATTCCCTCTTGAATGTGTTTCACTTGCTGCTCTGTCTGCCTGGAATGTTCTTCCTCATTTACCTGCATGGCTCATTCACTCACTTCAGTGTTCTGCCCAGAGGTCACCTCTCCAGAGTGGGCTTCTTTGGACACTAGTATCCTCCAATAGTATCCTGTTCTCTCACAATTCCTTTACCATGCTTTTTTTTTCATAGCATTTTTAACTCCTGACATTATTGTTTTTAGTTATTTACTTGTTCAATTATTTTTTGTTTTCCCCACTAAAATGCAAGTTCCGTGAGAAGAGGACCTTAATTTTATTTGGTGTCAGTGCCAGCACATAGTAGGTGCTCAATAGTATTTGTTGAATGAATGAATGAGCCAAATAAGAAAAAGAAGGAAGGGATGGATGTTCCAGATAGAGGGGACTGCCTATGCAGAGGGCCTGTGGCCACTAGGGATTTTCAGAACTGAAAGGCAGCCTGTGGGGATGGGGTACAGACAGGGGGAGATAGTATTAAAGAGAAAAACCATAGGCCCAAAATGGTGTCACTTGTGCTAAGGCCAGTGATTCCAAACCTGGATTTAATACCTGACCTAACTGCAGTTTCAGCCTCTCTCAGAAATGTTTATCTTAATCACCAGTCTAGAATTTTATGATCATGCACAAGTAAGATAATCTGTCACTTGGCCCCTCTCCATCCTTCATAAAAAGAAGCAATCTGCATGATAAAAACCCTTGCCATTACCTTCCCCCCGCAAAAGAAGATATCTTGGTCTGAATATAATCTTTTGTTAATGGCTCCCTTACCCCATCCTTTTTCCTATAAAAAACATTCCATTTTATACAACCCCTTGGAGAGTCCTTCTAGTTGCTAGAGCGGATGCTGCCCAATTTATGAATTTCTTAATAAAGTCAGTTAGATCCTCAATATTACTCTTGAATTTTACTTTTTAACAGTATTAATGGAGAGATGAGGCAGAGTTAAGCATGGACCAGACTATAGAAGACATTGTAGATTGTATTACAAGATTTTGGCCTTTGTTCAAAGGGCAATAAATTGAGAATTGTGTTTTTCTAAGACCCTTCTGACTACTGGGTGGTAAATCGATGGTAACTTGCCAAGAATGGATGTGTGTGGGACCAGTGAGGTAGCTGTCGAAGTCATCCAGGCAGAGATGACAGTGGTTTGCATTTGGATGCTGGTTGTAGATGGAGAAACATAATTTAGATGTAACATTAACAGGCACTATTTCTTATCCCCATGAAACAAGGTGGATGGCTATACTAACAAGACCCGAAAAGACACAAAATCAGATCTCTTTGTTGGCACAGAATTGAGCCAACTGAATAAGGCATTCTTTTTTCCTTACATTATGTATATTCAACAAACTCTGATGCAGCTTTTGCCATGTGCCAGGCCTGTGCCAAGAGCTACAGCAGATACAAAGATGATTAAAGTACAGTAGGCCACTCCACAGAAGTAAATCCTAATAAAAATAACATTTTTTTGGCCTCCTGGATCCCTTGCCAGTACTTACCCTCTGTCTCCAGTCCCGGTCTGCTTCATATTATATACATCTTTTTATCCCCTCTGCCAAGGCCTAGCCAAAATTAGGTCCTCAATGCTTCTTTGAATGAAAGAATTTTTCTCTTTGACTGTTATGCTAGTGGTAATAATGGTGCCAGTTCCCAAACTGACTTTTCTGTCAAAATTTACTGAGCTCATATCAAAATCTTGTGCTCTGCCCAACCCAAATAGAGAAGAATAACTTGCCTACCTAACTCACAAGAATATTATGAGAATTTAAAAAAAAAAAAAATCAAGGGGATTTGCAAACATGGAAGGTGTTTGGATGATAATCCCTGCATTTGTATTGTCCTCTTTCCAGTCATGCTCCACAAGGATGGACTGCATATATGAAGGTGATCCCATAACGTTATAATAGAGATGGAAAATTTCTATGGCCTAGTGATGTAATGTCATAGCACAGCGCATTACCATTGTGTTACAGTTGCCTATAGTATTTAGTGCACTAACATGCTCTACAGTTTTGTAGCCTATACGGTAGGGGAGCAGAATTTATCACCCTAAAATATATCTACTCGACATAAGGATTATCTTAGACTGGTTAATTTTAAGAAACAGCAGACTTGGGAGAAACTCTGAAAACTAAGTAGAAGTCACCTTTTGTGTTCTGCATTTGTAAAAGTACAAATCTGCTGTGCCTGGAAGAGGGGATGACTGCCTAGAAACTCTTATCAAAGCAGAAGGCCAAGACTTAAATCTGCATAACAACCTTAAACTTTTTTATTGTGCTTTTCTGGTAACCTCTCCTACCTGACTCCCTCCAACCCCAACGTTTTCCCTTCAGGATGGTTTCAGCCATTTTGGTGAATTACTCAGTTTTCTTGGGTCTCTCCCAAGAATACTGGAAGTATACATGTTGTTAAACTTTTGTTTTTATCCTGCTAATCTGTCTTTTATTACAGGTATGTCTCAGTCAAGAACCAAGAAGTGTGAAGGGAAAAATATTCTCCCTCCCCTACAGAGCAATAGGCTATACCATCTAGGTTTGTGTAAGTACACTCTATGATATTTGCACAAGGAAATCGCCTAATAACACATTTTTCAGAACACATCCCCATCATTAAGCAGTGTGTAACTGTACTATTGTTGGCTTTATTTTTTATTTAATAAATATTTATTTAACATTGACCTTATTCTAGGAGTTGGAGATACAAGGATAAAGAAGATAAAGTCCCTGCCTTCATTGAACTTACATTCTTATGCGTACTGGAGCACTGTGGGTCAAGGTTGTTAAAATAAAACAAAATTTAACTGAGAAAATTTGAAGATCTAATTGATTTCGTTAAGTGACTTATTGGGCAGTATCCCACCTAGGAACTAGAAGGCTGCTGTTAACAAAAGAAAAAGTATTACTTTTAGACCAGCACATCTTCTTTTAGAGGAAAGGGAATGGCTTGGGTTTTTACAATGCAGATTGTCTCCTTTCTATTGGAGAGAGAGGGGAAATGGAGGGGGCCTTCTGAAAGATTTACCTTATTGGTGCTTGACCAGAAAATTCCAGACTGATTAATATTACTTTTCTGGAAGAGGTTGAAACTGCAGTTAGGTCAGGTATTAAATTTAAGTTTGGTATCATGTGCTTTTAGCACTGACTGATGCTATTTGGGGCCTGTGGTTTTCTCTTTAACGAGGTAAAAAGAATTTGAAAGTTACTACCTACCCAGTTCCATCACTGCAGAGAACAGATGCCATAGCAGCCTGTAACATTTCCCTTTTCCATGTTTTGTTGCTCCTCGCTGCCAAAGTCCTCATTGCCCTTGAGCCCACATAGCAGGCCTTACCTCTCAGGTGCACCCACAGGATGCTTTATCTAAATAATATTTAAAAGATTGGGCCCTCTCTGCAAGTAATGGCAACAGCTTTCCTTTTAATTCCCATTAATGGTATCCCGTTATCATCTACTGCAGTCTCTGGGTTATGGTTAACAGATCCAGTTTTCTATCTTCTTGCATTGTAAGAGTAACAGGCTCTGGAAACCCTAGTACTTATGATTTTTTTGCAGGCACTGAAAAGTCACGTAGCTTCCAGGGTCCCAGATTTCTGGCCGCGTCCTAGAGATGGTCTTAGGACAGCGGGTAAATAGGCTTAGACTCGTCCCTAAAATTATGTGATCCATGTCTGGGGCTCCACCTTCCTCTTTCCGCTATTTTCAGTCCAGGGGGCTAACCACCGAGACATAGTCTCAGATTTTCTTGAGGCAGCCTCCGTGGAGAAAGGCATATACGCAGAACATCTGGAAAGACGAAAGTGGAGACAGGAGCAGCACCGTACGCGGCGCAAGCGCAGTGGGATTGAGAGGAGTACCGGTCCCAAGCGTTCTCATTACGGGGTGGAAAGGGCGGGGCGCCTCTCGGTCGGCGCGGGGCGGGCTCGGCTTCGGCTACGTGATGCAATTGGCTCTGCGTAGGGGAGGGGACCCGCTTCCGCTGGACGCCGGAAATGTTTCTCCGCCCCTGCCAGTGGGCCATGGAGACGGTGGCACAGTAACGTCTGAGGGGTGAGGATTGCCGGGCCGGCGGCCATGGAGGCAGTGCTAAACGAGCTGGTGTCTGTGGATGACCTGCTGGTGAGGCCTGTCCCCGAGGGAAGGAAAGGAAAAATTCGGGTGGGCGGGTCCTAAGGAGAGTCAGGGGCCAAACTCATCCCATCATCAACTTTGCTTAGGGAAGCCGAACTTCGGCTCCCGGCAGCCTTTGCAGCGTCTGGCTCTTGCTGAGAGGTTCCACTTGGCACCGGGACTAATGGGAGTTGTAGTTTCCTGCGCTACCACGCCTCAGACCCAGGGCCTGGAGTCTGGCATGTAAAGACTGACGGGTTCTGGGTGCATGCAACAGTAGGAGGTTAGGGTGCGGACCTGTTTTTGAGTGCTCCTTCATTAGCGGGGAACTAGCAACCACCATAAAGTTTCATATATTGCTCACTGTCTACGGCACGGTGCTAATCTAAATGCAGGCAATATCTCAATCTTTGAGCTCTGGGAGCTAGGCACTATTCTTATTACCGTTTTGCAGATAGGAAAATGTCCAGACCCGCCAGGGTGAGGCGGGGTGGGGGAAGCAGTCTCCAACGAGGGACTGCGTGGGCTGTTGAGCATTTCTGACTGTTGTCGAACGGCGTGTTTACTGTTCAGCCACTCGGGGTCAGCTGCTCCGGGAGCGGTGCCTGGAGCCGCCACCAGGTGGCATCTCCTCGCCATACCACTAGGGGGAGGGAAGTAGAGGGGAGTGGAGAAGGACTGCCCAAGGAGGCAGCCTGCCGACAAGAAGCAGAAAGCCTGGGTCCCAGAGATGGAGATAGTAGAACCTGTGGTGTAAGGTATCAAGACCCATGAGGGAAATGTGGCAGAGACTGGGGAAGATGGATTGTAAGTGGGAAATGGACACTCAGGACCTGATAGAGAATTGTTCGCCCCCTTCATTTCTAAATGACTCCTCTCCTCTCCTCTGGCAGAAGTTTGAAAAGAAATTTCAGTCTGAGAAGGCAGCAGGCTCGGTGTCCAAGAGCACGCAGTTTGAGTATGCCTGGTGCTTGGTGCGAAGCAAGTACAACGATGACATCCGTAAAGGCATTGCACTGCTGGAGGGTGAGGTGCTAGGCTACCCAACTCTCCCCTTCCCATTTGCCATCAGGGTCTGCCCTTCTGTGCAGCAATTGGTCATTCTCTCCCTCCATCTCAAGTGCTGGGATCCTTTTTCAACATGGGGCCCTACAGTACAGTCACTTCACAGTTATTTTCCAATAAACTCACTGTAGCAAAGGGCTGTACAGTATACTTCTGGCCAATTACTACCTCATTGTTTTGCCAAACAGAGTCAGAGCATGTTGATTTCCACAGGACTTTAGTGATCTTGTAGTCTAACCATAAAGAAAGTGACTTGTCTGAGGTCACACAGCTAATTAATTAATAGCCGAATTGGGACTGATGCTCTAGTCTTGTGTGTCCCTGTCCTGTGCTGTGTATTCACAGCTGCTGAAAACCTTTTGTGAGGGTGGCCTCAAAGAAGTGCAGAAGACAGTGCCAAAAGCCTGTGAACAGACGGCGCCTTACTGATGAGACCCCTATTTCCTGTTGTTTTGAGATGGCTCACTATTTGCCAGAGGCCACAAAATTTGACCTTTAAAATTCTCTGTACCCCTTTCTCTTGGTCAAGTAACCATGTATAAGCAAATAGTGTACTAGCAAAGGATGCCTATTATAAATCTATAAAAATAAGAATCTTAATATGCATGTAATCCTACATTTGTCTGATTGGCCAATTCTGAGTTTCCAGATGTTCTCTACAGCAAGACACAGCAGTAGAAGAAGTAGTCTCCAAGGGTTGCCGGTTTAGTTGGGGAGACAGTATAGACACTTGGGAAGATTTATAAACACCTGCAAAACTACTTAAATTCTAGTGCATAGAGTATGACTGAACACATAAGTGTATGGGAAGTCACTGAATTAAGAGTCAGGTGAGGTCATTCAGGAAATGCTAATTGAAAATGAGTTTTGAGCTGATTTTTTAAAAGGGGAGGGACTACAAACTTCTTTTTAACATTATTTGGGCAATAAGCAACTGTAATCGAGACAACAGATGTCAAAACAGTACAGAGAGGCCTTTGGCTTCTCCAGTGCCTTGATTTCTTTTCAGTTCACTTGAATGAACCAGGGTTGACTGTAATATTGGATCACTAGGGTGTTTGGGCAGCCTGGGTTCATGCTGCCCTAAGAACTCTGACTGGGAAGCTGAATGTGACTGGAGCTGAAACACAGGCTAAAGACAGTGACTTTCTCCTAAAATCATATAGGGATTCCCAGAGTGGAAGGGGTCTCTGAGATTCAAGTACTAGGAAAAGAGAGAAGTGGTTTTCACCCTTTCTCCTTCCCTCCCCACCCCAGAGCTGCTGCCCACAGGGAGCAAAGAGGAGCAGCGGGATTATGTCTTCTACCTGGCTGTGGGGAACTACCGGCTCAAGGTAAGGCAGAGAACTCCCTTGTTCCCCTCGACCCTACTGAGTGGGCCACATCACCCTCTCCTTTCTCTCTTCCAGAGTAGAGCCTGAAGAAGGCAGTAGGCAGGCGATGGTGTTGGGTACGGGGTACAAGATGATAGCAGGTCAGGATGCTGAGGGAAAGTGAGAGAGAGAGAGAGGATTTGGTGCCGAGGGTGTGGGGAAAAGGTGACGTCAGGATTGGGGTGCAGCTTCAAGTCTTAGGTTGTTATCTCCCCTAGCTTATCACCCCCACACAGTTGGGGTTGTTTGTGGACTCTACTCCATTGGGTGGGGCTAGAGGGAGGGAGGGGTTGGAGGTAGAGGGAGGAACCTCCAGTGCAAGGAAGGGAAGGCCTCTCTGATGGGCAGAAGGAATGCTGGAATACTTAGGAGGGACGCTGTTTTCCCTGAGTGTAGGAATATGAAAAGGCCCTAAAGTATGTGCGAGGGTTGCTGCAGACAGAGCCCCAGAACAACCAGGCCAAGGAACTGGAACGGCTCATTGACAAGGCCATGAAGAAAGGTGAATGCCTTCTTTTTCGTCTTCCTCCACTCCCAGTCCTCCTGTCTCCCTGACCCCTATCATCCCCAGGTCCCTCTCAACTCTTAGTTTAGTTCTCTTCCCACCACACGCCCACACCCATGCCTGGGCCCTCTGGTATCACTTTAAATGACCCCCTCCATCAGTTTCTCCTCAAACTCCCAGAAGCCTTCTATGTCCAACCTTTGGAGTCCCTTACCCTGTGACTCCATGTAGTGAGGCACATCTGTTGAGAGCGGGCAGGGAGAAGGTGGTGGAGTCCCGCCAGGCTGGGGCTAGACTCCTGACAGTCTCTCTTTTCTTTTCTCCAGATGGACTGGTGGGCATGGCCATTGTTGGAGGCATGGCCCTAGGCGTGGCGGGATTAGCTGGACTCATTGGATTTGCTGTATCCAAGTCCAAATCCTGAACGAGACTGTACCTCTTCCTCCACCCAGGGATACGTGGGAGCCCCTGGAGGACACTTGGAGAGGGGCCCATCTAGTCTTATTGTCTCTTTCTTTTCCTATACCCCATCACTGTCCACTATGGCCGCAACCTTCTCTTCCCTGAGACTTGTCCTTTAGCCTCAAATCATGTGCTTTGAGATGAGTGTAAATAAAATTGGGCTTTGGCTTGGGAACCTCTGTGTCTTTGTTGAGGAAGGGGCGGGTTGGGTTCCCTTGGGCCCAGAAGTGGTAGGGGTAACGCATGGTCTTTTCCTGCTCTGTGTTCTCCCACTCCTACCACTCCATACTGATGTGGGGTTCTCCTTTGTCTGCCGAGCTGCCCAGACCCCACACCCTTCCTTCCTCACCCAAAGTCACGTGGCCCTTGCACAGCCCTAGAATCCTGGGAAAAAGCAGCTACTGGGGGTGGGAAGGGCAAAACTGAGGGTACAAGCTGTGATTTATATCTCCCGTCTCCTCTGACGTACTCAGCTGCCTCTCAGCACGTGGAGTTTTCCACATCAGGGCCCCCCACACACACTTAGTTTCCTCCAAAACCTCCGCCCTTCCCCTCCCTTTGTCTTCCTGCCTCTTACCCTTCCTTCTACCCTATCCTTAAGGGAGGGGACCCCACTGGTGGGAGGAAGGAAATGGGTATTTGGCACGGAGTTAGCAGGGGTCTTTGGAGAAGTTAGAAACCCAGGACACTCCAGTTGTAGCCTCTGAGATGAAAGGTGGGGACACAGTCTGCACCCAGCCCTCTTTGCCCCACACCCACCTTGTGCCAGGCTCAGCGTGGGCCTGTCTTGCTTCACTGCATACCTCTCATTCCACAGCCAAGCCAGCCCAGCTGGGGGATTGGGGAGGCCCCTGAGGGGAGCATGGAGGATCCTGACACGGAAAGGAGGGAAATGGGGGCTTATACTCCAGTTCAGTAATGTCTTGTGTGATTGCCTAGGTGTCGAATTGGCCCCTTGGAGACCGAGCCCCAGCTGCATCTGCCAGAAGAGAACCAGGGCTGTCCCACTGTGGCCTTGGAGCAGGAAGTGAGACCGGGACAAGTGCTCAGTCTTGGCCTGGGTGGCGATGCAGAGGTTTCTAATCCATCATAATTAATAGAACTGGTGACAGTTCTGATAACTCTGAGCTGCTTAGATTAGCCACGGGATCACTTGGGCCTGTGATTTTTCCCCCTCAGGGACCCTTGGCAGCAAGATCAAGCTGGTGGCTGAGGGTCAAAGATCCGCTCACCAAGGGGGAAATTCAAGTTCAGGAAGTTGAAGTTTGGAGGGAAGCAATGCCTGATGGCCTCATCCTGAGCTTGTGGCACCAATACCCAGGAAAGTCACCAAGTACTGAGCAGTTCGTACATGTGGGGAGCTTTGATCTGCAGTCACACTTCTTATTACTACCTATGAGATGAGTAGTAGTAGTTCTAATTCTCAGAAGAAGAAATGAGCTCTTGAGGCTCAAACTTCATGCCTGTGTCACTTTGGTAAATGATGTGGTCTTGTTTGAATCTAGGTTGGTTGGATTCCAGACCCATGGTTTTCCCCCACAGACCTTGTTCCTTCAACCTTTATCTTACTGGGAGACTCAATGCCCCAACTCCCAGGTCTTGAGTTTCTTGAACTGTTCTTACCAACAAGAGGCAGTGGCTCTGATCCCTCGTTCCTTCCCCCACTGAAGGCTACAGTAGCCTGTCTACGGTCATTCTCTGTCTCTGTCTTATTGTCCCTTTTATTCCATTCTCTAACCCCCAATGAAAGCTGAGTCGGAGACAGAAGCTTCTCCTTGGCTCTCAGTGCCTCCCATGGGGGCCCCTCCTTGGCTGCATCCGTTAGTCACTCCCCAGTAAGTCCCCCCCACCCCACCCTCGTGGGGCGGGGAGACAAGGGCAGCCTGGAGGCAGTGGACTTTTGGCCCGTTTCGTTTATTCCCTCCACCTCCTTGTCAACATCTGCCTCTTGGCTCATTCGTCTGACCGACCGTCGGACCGGACTTTCAGGGCAGCAGAGACCCAGAGAGAGGGGGAAGGAGGCAAAAACCAGGATAAAGACAAGAAGCTGAGGCTGCAGCTGGGCTTCCGCTCTCTCCGCCCTGCCTTAACACCTCTTCTTAGCCAAAGCCCGTCAAGGTCCCCTGGGGCTCGGCCCCTCCCCCTCTGGGGCCCCACGTGCCCCTCAGAGCCTGCATCCCACCATGTCAGAGGCTGTGGAGAACTTTGGCTTCTTCATGGCTGCCCTGGGGCTGCTGATGCTGGGGGTGACCCTGCCACACAGGTACTGGCGAGTGTCCACTGTGCACGGGAATGTCATCACCACCAACACCATCTTCGAGAACCTCTGGCAGAGCTGCGCAACGGACTCGCTGGGAGTCAGCAACTGCTGGGAGTTCCCTTCCATGCTGGCTCTCTCCGGTACAGGGTGGAGGGTGAAGGGAGCAGAGGGAGGCGGAAGGTTGGAGAGAGCCCTGGGAAATGCGGGTGCTGCCTGTGGTCTGACCTTGGGCACCATACAGATAAGGGAGGCCTGATCAAGCTCTGGGATCTGGGCTCCTGCAGCCGGGAGTGCTGGAGAAAGCTCCCTTTCTGGAACTGTAGTAGCAACCTGCTCAAACGTGGCCCCTGGCCCTAATGTGACATTCTTAGTGGTTATGAGTACAGGCATCTGGGTCAGACTGTCAGGCCCAGCACCTGCTGTTTCCTAGCTCTGTGCCTTGGCAGGTGGTAAAATGAGCTTCATGTCACCCATCTGTAAAATTAGTGGCATAATAGCACCCATTTACAGGGTGGTCGTGGGGATTATGTGAAATAAAAGGTGCAAAATGTTAATATATTAGCATCTATAAGCACTCAAACAATTTTAGCATTTTAGTTGTGGGGTGAGAATGCTGGGGTTTGTAGGGTAAACAGGAGGCCCCACCTTGGATTCTTGGAGGTTGAGACAGTCCCACGAGACTTCCAGTGGGGTACCACTGCCATGGAGAATTCTAAAGGGCTGTTTTAGGAGAGTCTTGAGTTTCTACTATAAGCAGATAAGGATGTGCCTGTGTGTTCAGGATTCTCGAGACAGTGTATGTTTGTGGTTCTTGGTGAGCTAGAGCCTACAGCTATTTTGGCCCAGAAAGGTTCTCTCTGGTGGCTGTAGCATCTTCCTGCTTTCTGCTCACCCTATGAGTAGCCCCCTGACCATTCCCCAGGGGTTCTCCCTTCAATTAACTCCATGCTAGAGACAGAGAGGGGATGACTA
The DNA here is from genome assembly GCF_000325575.1 of Pteropus alecto. NCBI lineage: Eukaryota > Metazoa > Chordata > Mammalia > Chiroptera > Pteropodidae > Pteropus > Pteropus alecto. The sequence goes on from NW_006441386.1 coordinate 8,541,831, forward strand.
GGAATCCTCTGTGGTGCTACTCCTGTGCCCTTGCCTTCACTGGGCCCTCTCGGAGCCACCTTGCTCTTCTAAGTCCCCTTCTGCAGGTGCCAGAGGTAGGGGAAGGAACTAAGGCCAACAATGGGTATAGAGCAGGGCTCCATGAAATCTTTCAGCAATGTCAAAGATGCTCTGAGCTGTTAGGGAGGCCTGAGGGGTCTCTTGTGCCCTGACTGTTCCAGGAATCTCCTGAGGCAGCAGCAGGGGCTTCATACTTTCATCCCTCTCTCTGGGACTTATAAGGCAAGTGCTCCCAACACCCAAACCCTATAAAAGCTGAGTACAAACTGGGACAGTAGTCAAGAATGCTGGGTGACCAGAAGGGACATTAGAGGCGGCCAGCTCAACATCCCTGGCCATCCCTACCTCACTGACCCCTCAACCACACTGGTTCAGGAAGGGGTCTTTGCTGTGAGCCTGTCTACCTGAGGAGCCCTACTTGGAATTACTGCTCTTGGCCTGAGAGAGGACATGAATGCACATGAAAGACAGAGTGGGCTTGGGGGAAGGGCAGACTGCAGCTGCCCAGCATTGAAGGGCATCTGGGTTCCAGGTGTGGTGCTGAGTACTTCACATACAACATTTCAGAGCTGTTCACAATAGCCCTGCTCTTGTGGGCATTAATAACCTCATTTTATAGAAGCTGGAAAACTGCAGGGATAAGTGTTAAACTGCCCAGAATCATACAGGTAGTAGAGGAGTTAGAATTCTGACTCGTGTGTTTCTGAGTCCAGAGCCAGCTGACTTCCAAGGCCAGTTCCAGCCCTGAGTAGGGTCCTGACTGTCATTTAGTCACCTCTTAGCTGTGCATCCCCCACCCCTCATCCACTCAGTCTGTGCTAATTACCCTTTGTCTACCAGAGGTAGTCTGCCCTAGGTAGAGATGGGTGTATGGGGAAAGGATATGGGGTAGGGGGAGAGGGTAGGAACTCCAGAGGGAGTGGCTGGAAGTGAGAACATGCTCCCAGAGAACTTTGTTCCTTCTCCCTACCCTCCAACTCCAGGCCACTTCACATCCTCTTGGCAGAGACCCAGCCTTTCCCTTTCGGTACCAATGGCACTGCCCCACCCGAGAAAGGGGTGCAAGGTCCTTGGAGTGCTTGGAAACTAATCAGACAGAGAAGGGGGAAAGGGCTAAGAAGGGAGCCAGCCATTTCCTTCAGTTTTGAGAAAGGAGAAACTAAGGCACTGAAAGCATATGTGCAAGACTGACTTGGATTGGTCCTGGGCCCAGGTATCGGACCTTCAGATCGGAAACTGCCCTTGACTCATTGACTCATAGGCTACTGCTGCTCCCTACCGGTCTCTCCAGGAAGAAATTCAGTTCAGAATGTCCAGCACTGAGCTAGACACTAGGTGGGACCTGGTGAGAAGCTGTTGTGGAGAAGGGGTTGGTGGTACGTGCCAGGTTCAGTTTCTGTAATATGGTGGTGCTCTAACAGAGCAGTGGTTCTCAACCAGGCTATTTTGCCCCTCAGGGATCATTTGACAGTCTACACATTTTGATTTTCCCGCTTGAAGGGATTACTACTGACATCTAGTGGCAGAGGCCAAGGATGCTGCTAAACATCCTACAATGCATGGGGATGCCACTGCCCCCCACCCTCACCCAGAATAAAGCATTATCTGGCTAACATGTCAGTAGTGCCAAGGAGAGGCCCTGTAATGGAGGTATAGGTGAAGTGTATGGGTGCAGATGGCGGAACAGGAGGGGCTGAGACTCCTAGGGACTAAAGTAAGGTCTCGTAGCCTGGCTGGGCCAGAAGGAGAAGGAGGATCTGAAGACTTCCAGAGACTGAGGCCTGAGCAGGACCTGTAGGGGGCTGGCTGTCCTAATGGGGAGAGGAGATGGAGGGGTAAGAGGCTGGCTCAGGGACCTATGACTGTACTCCATCTCCCCAGGATACATCCAGGCCTGCCGGGCACTCATGATCACCGCCATCCTCCTGGGCTTCCTGGGCGTCTTTTTGGGCATAGTGGGGCTGCGCTGCACAACCATTGGGGGCATGGATCTCTCCAGGAAAGCCAAGCTGGCGGCCACTGCAGGGGCCCTACACATACTGGCTGGTAATTGAGGGAAGGTGATGGGTGGTCCCTATGCTGTGGGGAGGGGTAAGAGACAGCCCTCAGCAACAGACTCCAGGGTTCTCTGTCATCTCCAGCTCCCACTCCTGGCGCTTGCCTCACTTTTCCCTTTGCACTGATACCTGCCTTCCTGGGATCAGCTCTTCCTTCTCTCCCTGTTCACCCCAGCTCCACCCATGCTTACTAAATCCCTTAGCTACTAATTAGTCCATCAGCAATGTTTCTTGAGTCCCTGTAGGAGCCAGGCATGAGCGAGGTATGGGAGGGACTCCAAAGGTGAGAGTGAGGGTCTGCTCTCCAGAGCATACAGCCTGGCTGGGAGGACCAGAGTCAGGGCACACATACACACACGTACACACACACTGTGTACAAAAACAATACCGTACAACTGGCCATCCCTTGTTGGTTGTAAAACACCTCATACATAACCTCACAAGCCTGTGAGGAAGGGAGGGTTTCATCCTATTCTCTAGATATGGAAACTTACTGGAAAACAAGCCCTCAACCAGTGGTAAGGCTGGTCTGATAGACCGGGGTCTTGCTGGCTTCAGGCCTTCACTGCACTGAGTGGTAAAGGCATGTCACAGGCTCTGAGGGCTTTGGGAGGACAAAGGACAGGGGTGTCAGGACAGGCAGGGCTGATTGGGAAGGACTGCTTGGGGCAGCTGGCCTTTGAGGAGGGATAGGGTACAATCCAAGTGAGGAAACTAAATGATCAAGCAGCTGAAGGGCAGGGATGAACAAGGCAGGTCAGGGGTACAGAGGGGTGACAAGGACAGGCTGAGGAGCAGAGTGTGGAAGACTAAGCAAGAGAAGTGGGTTGGGTTTGGGTCTTGGGTGCTGGATCCAGAAGCTTATAGATGACCCTTAGAAACAAAAGAATCGTGAGCTGGAGGGGCAGGGGGAGAGAGAGAGAATGAAACTTGTTCTTGGACTTGATGCCCCATATCCTATTCTCTGGGCTGTCCCTGCCTGGCCCTTCCCCTAGCTCTTAGGGGTCTAGGGTACTAATGCAGTTCTCTCCCTGCCCTAGGTTGCTGTGGGATGGTGGCCATCACCTGGTATGCAGTCAACATCACCCGGGACTTCTTTGACCCTTTATATGTCGGAACCAAGTGAGTGTGGGAGCCCCACCCACGGAGGTAGTAGGTGGAACTCGACCCTGTCTTCGAGCTAGCACCGCCCCGCATTGTCCTCCTTAGGTACGAGCTGGGCCCTGCGCTCTACCTGGGCTGGAGCGCCTCCCTGCTGGCCATCCTGGGCGGTGTCTGCCTCTGCTCCAACTGTTGCTGTCCTCCTGACCAGGACCCCGCCCCTGGGTAAGGGAGGACGAGTGTCAGGGAGCGGGGTGAGGAGTTGGGGGCGAGGGCGGCGAGGGCGGCGAGGGCGGCACTTTCCTTTTACCCAGGCTGACCCAGGCCCCCTCCTCCGCCAGCGGCCGGCTGCCCTACAAGGCCTCCACAGTGCAGTCCACCGGCCTCTCTACCCGCCTGCCCCCCGCGGCCTCGAATGAAGGCGACAGCAGCTTTGGCAAATACGGGAAAAACGCTTACGTGTAGGAGACCTGGCCTGTGGACCCCATTCCTTTCCCACCGCCCCTCAGCGCAGAGGGGTTCTCAGAACCCTGGAGCTGCAGGAGCAGACCCTAGGTGTTACAACCTTAGAGGCAAGCCACTCCCCACCGGCCAGCCACGCAGGGCTCTACCCTGGGCCTAGAAGCGGTGCGTGGCCAGGCCCCGCCTCTCCAGCCCGAGCTCCGCCCCAGCCACACCCACTTCGTCTGGCCTAGAACCTGTCTCCTAAGAACTCATTTCAGCCTCCTGAGGTTGGACCCACCCTTCTTTATCTTGAGTCTGGGCTCTCGGCTGTTAGGGGGGTGGAGGTGCCCCCAAGTGTTTGCATTCTATATAAATACATGCATAAATAAATTTGTATTGTGAACTGTTCAGGGTCTGGGAGTGTCATGAAGCAGCTGGCCAAGCAAGGGGTGGCTGGGGCAGTACCCAGGCTCATCTCAGTTGTCTCATAGACTGTCACTTGTCTTCCTCTCCACTGCCTTTGAACTGTCTCATCCAGCAAAACAGGGGCAGGGTTCCAAGTGATTTCAACAGTGTAGCACTCATAATCACTGATAAAGAGTAATCAAGGATCAGATCCAGAAAGACCCAGCTTTAGGAGACTGAAAACAGCAGATACACCCCCTGAACAGCCTGAGATAACAAGTCACTTGTTTTACTCTCAACCTTTCACAGCTGTCCAAGGAGGCAGGTAGTCTAGAGCAGAGTTCTTTTACCTGGGCCTGACAGTGGATATCAGAAATTGACAAGCCCTTTGAAATTGTGTTAAATCAAGGCTCTTGTACAGGTACATTTTTCTGGGGAAGGTTCAGCAACTTCCAGAAAAGGCTCTGAATGTCTGTTCAGAGGCTTGCATATCAGTGGCATGTGACTCAACGGCATCCTGCTCAGACACAATACTAGGTCATGGCAGGCTTGGCACAGGTCCAGTGGATACTGAGCAGAGCTGGTACCCACTTAAGACAGGAAAATGAGGCCACAAAAAAGCCTGGCATCCAGTAAAAGGTGATAGGGCCCTATCCTGGTATCTTCCCCAGCATCACTATGGTGACCAGTCACTTGGGGTAGCCTGGGTTCTGACCTCGGCCCCTTTTCCTTTCCTTTTCTTCCCATCTGCTCATCTGCACCGACTCTCCTGGGGTGTAAAGATACTCACATCTGCATTCTAACTGGACCCTCTCTCCTGAGCTTCAGTACATTCTCTGTGTTTTCACCAGGCTGAGCAAATTTATTACTTTTCCCCAAAGCCACTGTTTCTGTCATTCCTATTACCAGCATCACTAATCTCTCAGGCACATAGACTGACAGCCTCAATCATCTCTGGTTTTGCTTGCCCTCTGCCCCCTTCTTCCCTCAGCTGCCAAATCCCATTGGTTCTCCCTCCACAGTGTTTTCACATCCACCTGCTTCTCTCCCTTCACTGCCTGGTCCTGGGTCATGCCCTCATCCTCCCTTGCCCAGACTTGTCACAGGATTCCCCTGAGTTTCTTGTCCATATTCTTCTACTGGGGCATTATTTATTGTCCTGCCCTGGCATCTCCCTGGTGGCTGAGGGAAAAAAAAAAAAAGACAACCAGGGACAATTAAGACCTTGACACACTGCCCGGCCCTAGCCCACCTTTCTATCCCACCTTTCTATCCCCACTTCTTGCTATTTCTCTGTACCACTGTACTCTCAGCAAGCTGGACTGCTCACATTTGAATCAGGGCTTCTCACTGGGCTCCACACAGAAACACTGGCATTTTTTGAGCTGTTCTCTATAAAGGGTTCCGTGGTCAAGAAGTCTGCAAAAATATGTATATCTTACCCCCTTCATACTCTGCTGTTGGACAGTTTGTGGATGCCCCATGGCCAAGCCAGTCCCCTGGCCAAGTCCAAAGGGATGCACAGAGCAGAATACTCAGAAGTGCTTCATGGAGGCACTTAGTGTAACAATCTACTATAGCAAGTACTGGGCCATGTGACTTGCTTTGTTAGCAAACCAATAGGTTTCTCTCTCAGGATGAGACATACCTTAAAATGGGTCTTACAGTCCTGAAAGGCCATGAAAGCACCACAGGGATGACTGTGTCCTCCACAAAAAAGAACAAAAATCAACTACAACTCCTGATGTCACCCAGGCACCTCCAAACCAAATTCCCCCCACGCCCCACATCACAGCTTCTACCTCCTTTCCCAAACTCCCCTGCCTCATCTCCTCCCCTTTTCAGGGAAACTAACCTGAGCCAGGTCTCACAGAGCATTTAAATATGTGCCTTAACACCATCACTTGGTTAAGTTTCGATTTCTTTGTCCATCAACCATGGTCACATGGCTCTAAAGGGCTACTGACACATGTAGCCTTTTTAACACGTATTTTCTTATTTTCTAGAAGTTAAGAGCACCAAGACATGGCCCCTGCCCTCAAAAATACTCAAGCTAGGAGCGAAGAGATATAAACAGCTAGTTACCATACAATGAGCAAGATGCTAGGGCTACTCTGAGGAATCCTCCTGCTTTTGAGAGAACTCACTGTGAAAAAGCTCCACGACAAACTGCTTTAGGTCTTGTGCAATAAGGTCAACAGCTATCATTCACTGAGTACTTCCCAGATGCCAGGTGCACTGCCTCATTTAATCCTCACAATATCTGGGAGGTGGCTATACAGAGTCAGAGAGGTAATAATCTGTCCAAGTTACAAAATTGGTAAGTAGTGGGACCAAGATTCATCCAATACTAAAGACACAATTGGCCTGCTTCCCAGAATTCCTGGCTCTCCAAACTAACTCACATCAATTAAAATCAGTGCTCACTGATGTCTTTAGCTGGGAGCCCCCATCTCTAGGCTTTCAAACTCCAGCATTAACCTCTTCTGTTCCTGTGTGCCCAGGAAGGAGCTATGGTGCCACATCATGACTCTGGCCTCTAGAAGCTTTTGGCATAATGTAGATTTCCCAAAGGCCTGGGTGTCTCCCAAGGTAGGGACCAAGTCTCCACTAGTACATAGAAGGCTGGCAAAAAATAGGTCAAGGGTTTCCTTGAGGAATTATGGTTTTAAATAAGGTTCTTTCCTAGAGAATGTCAATGGATAACTTGTGGAGATAGTCAGTATCAGAGCAAAGGGAGACCCCCTGGGGTCTGACTCTGTCCTATCAAAGTCAGTTAGGGAAGGCCGAGTATGTCATTGAGTAGACAAATCTTACATCGAGCATAATCTACGTGATTCTTATTATAACAACAAAATATGAAATCAAGTCAGTGAGCTTAGTGGAAATCTGACAGGAACTCCAATGCAGGTAGATCACAGTGAAGCACAGATGGTGTTTCTCTGCAAGAAAATCATCTTTTCTTCTGTCTTTTTCTTGAGTGTACTTCTCGGTGGAGAGGAAAATAGAAAGCTTAGGACCCAGGAAAGTTTCCCTTCCTGAGAGACAATAAACCTAGGCCAGGAGTTAGCATCCAGGAGGCTGGATTCCTGATGTTCCAGTTACTATTGCTGCATGACAAATGATGCCAAGACTCACTGGCATTAACCTTTTTATTATACACAAAGATTCTGAAGGTCAGGAATTACACAGGGTACAGCAGAGATAGTTTGTGTCTGCTCCATGATGTTGAAGACACAGCTAGGAAGACTCGAATGGCTGAGGGTGACTTGGTGCCTGCAGGCTAGAATCATCAGGAGCATCTTTACTCCTATGATTGGAAGCCTGCATTGGGATGGCTTGAAGGCTTGGTCAGCTGGACCTGTCACCTGCATGTAGCCTCTCTGAATAGCCCGGGCTTCCTCACAGCATGGCAGCTTTGGGACAGTTGGATTTCTGTGGGCTCCAAAAGCAAGTGTCCTAGGGACGAGGCAAAAGCTGCACTCCCTTTTACCACCTAGCCTTGAATGTCACATGGTCTCACTTCTGCCACTCTCTACTGATCAAAGTAGTTATAAGCTTGCCCAGATCCCAGAGGAAGGAGACAAAGACCCCGCCTCCAATGGAAGAACAGTCAAAAACATTACAGACATCTTTTAAAACCACCACACTTAGGATTGTCTCTAACCCTGTCCTCACCACCATTCAACACAAAGCTGTCACCAACACCACTTGCCCAACTGCAAGTCTCCCGAGAAAGGGCAAGCAGTTCCTCCAGAAGGAGGACATTTGAGCCAGCCCTAAGAAAGTCACCCAAAGTGGGAAGAAGAGCCTAAGAAGGTGCCTGACACTGACTTTGCTGGATATCATTAATATCCTACTGAAATTGTTTGATCAACAAATACTTCCTAAGCACCTGCTTGGCTATGTTCTAACAGGGCACTCAGCAACTAGGAGAGCAACTCCAACAAGCTTATGTGCTTATAGCTCACAACCCATTTAGAAAAGGTGTGGGTGTAAGATCTAGTATCACACAAGAGTTACAGCATGCAGGACCACCAAGAACAGGAGCCTCTATACCATAAATTCCCCCCACGCTTCTCAGAAACTTCTGAGTTTTCTCTGCTAATAATTTCACATACCACAGACCCTAATAAAAAAAGCTTCCTCAAGACAACTGTTCCCTCATACTGGTCATACCAAGGATAAGAACCCAATCAATCTCATTTGGTTGAGTATTAGAGGATGAAAATAGGGCTGGCTCCTTCCGCATAACAATCTGTACCCCTGTCCCCAACCCTCACTCTCCTTCTCTGTCACCAGTCCTGGGACCAAGCTGTACTCGAAAAATACTCAGAGGAACTAGAGAAGCAAAAAGCAAAAACAAATAAACTAAATCGATAACCAAAAAGGTGATATAAAGCAGCCAAGAAATGTAGGGAGGTGGGGGTGGCAGGAGAATGGGACAAAATCTTTTGTGGTCAAGGACCCAGAAAGGAAGAGAGTGGGAAGGGTGAATGACAATTAAGAAGACACAGAGCAGTGAGCAGGAGAAACAAGTGACCCATCACCCTCACCCCAAAACACCATGTGACCAAACAGGCAGTTGCCTCCTCACGACAGCACCCTGAGGGCTGGCCTACATCCCTGGGGGTAACACTGAGCTCTACTGGGCCAGTGAACAGCTCCTCTCTTGGTCCAGAGGAGCACTTTTCTTTTTGGTGATGTCTTCTACAAGGCCAGGGCGATGCACAGAGGGCCTTCCTCTCCAAGGAAACCCAGGCTCACACAGTCCACTTTAGGCACCTGAGGACATAGGAAGCCCAGGATGAGGAGAGAGCCTGGGAAGTTATGGGGTGAGGGAGGAAGAGAGTGTGGACCCGGGGGACGTTCCAAGCTAACCTGGTCTCCTGATGGGTGCCGAGACAGCGCACAGTGCAGTACCGGGCACCACAGCTGACACAGGTGTATGGGGAGGGGAAGCCGCAGACAGCACAGAAGGGGCGCTGGGGTCGAGATGGGGGTCCCGCACATGCTGTCAGGTAGTTGGGGCCCTCAGCCACACTCAGGTTCTGCAAAGGCAAGGGGGCAGGCTCCAGGACTCCTCCGCCCATGTGGCAGACACCCTCTGGGGACAAGCATCTCTGCCGGCTTATCCCATCCCTGTGCGGTTTTCTCGCACCAGCTCCTCTCTCACCTGTTCCTCCAGCAAGGCCTGGAAGTTTTTTCGGAAGCGGAGTTTAAAATGATCACCTCGGGTTTTCTTCTTTTTCTTTCCTAGAGGAAAGAAATGAGTTACTTGGCATGTGCCAAGAAAGACATCATCTTTCTCTCCCTCATCATTCCCCATACCCTTGTGTCCATTCTCTGACCACATATTCATCTGAGCTCTAAGTGGCATCTGTCTACCACCCTTTTCCCTTCTCCAATCCCAGCCTTCCTTCTTCTCCACACTTCCTAATCTAAGACTTTACATCAGAGCTAGAAGGGATCTCAGAGCTCGTCGGCTCCATCTTCTTTATTCTACAGACATGAGAGGAAGCTAAGGCACAGAAAGGGGAGAGCAGCTGGCTCAAAGTCACAGGAGACAGTCCCTGGCAGAGCCAGGAGTTCCTGGGTCATCTGCCCCCAGCCTGATGTCCT
>NW_006441386.1:8551571-8567465 GCF_000325575.1 Pteropus alecto
TACCCGCCTCACCAGTGTCTGCATCATCATCAAATTGAGGCAGTCTCTTGCCGAGCTGGGGAAGTCCTGCGTGGGGGTCATCCTGGAAGTTGTCATTCTCTAAGGCCTCAAGCTGCCTGTTGATGCGGCGCTGTCGGGCTGCCCTGTCCAGCACCCGCCGCTGTCCAGGATCCTGGGAGCGAACTAGATGGGGCAGGGCCAGAAGAGTTAAGGGAGGCACAGAGTAGAGAGAAGCTGGGGTGACCTCAGCTCTGGGCAGTGTATGGATGATGTCCATTGGGTGTGGAGCCACGGTTCTCTGATCTCATCCTAGTCACCAAGCCCTTGGCCCCTACATCTTCTACCAATACAGTAGTTCCTCCTTATCTGGCGTTTTGCTTTCCACAGTTTCAGTGACCTGTGGTCAACCATCACCTAAAAATATTAAATGGAAAATTCCAGACATAAACAATTCATAAGTTTTAAATTGTGCACTGTTCTGAGTAGAATGATGAAATCTCATGCCAGCCCGCTTCATCCTCCCTGGGACTTGAACCATCCCTTTGTCCAAGTATCCAGGCAGTGTACACTACCCGCCCGTTAACCATTTAGTAACCATCTCAATTATCAGATCTACTGTCGTGGTATCATAGTGCTTGTGTTCAAGTAACCCTATTTGACTCAATAATGGCCCGGAAGTGCAAGGGCAGTGATGTTGGCAATTCAGGTATGACAAAAAGAAGCTGTAAAATATATGTATGTATAGAAAAAACAGTATGTATAAGGTTCGGTGCTATCTGCGATTTCAGGCTCCACTGGGGGCCTTGGAACTTACCCCGCGCAGAAAAGAGGGGTCTGCTATATATCAGCTCCTCTGGTTTGCTTCCTTCACAGCTAACTAAGACTGCTATTTTGGTCACTCGTATCTGTTTTCCATCCCTTTGGCCCCAGCCTTTTCTCCCAATCCCAGACACAACCAATGAAATGCCTCCTGGAGACCTCTCACTGCTGGCAGAAGCACACAACCATGTTAATGGAAATCACTGTACACTCAGGGCTTCCAGGCTCCATCGGGACCTTAATGCATTTTGCTTTCATGCTCAGCCCTCTTATTTCCTACCTCAAAGGAAATGGGCCACTGACATGTGCAGATGCTCATCTTTCAGTCCACCTTCAATCATAATTGCACGGGCACCTATTCTCCCTCCATTCGAAGTGGATGCACCTCCCCCCGCCCCCGACACACACACCAAGTTCCACTGCTAAACCTAACTCTTCACCTTCAAGCTGAATCTTCTCCTCTTTTTTGCATCTTCAATCTCTCTTCCTTAACTGGCACTTTCCCTTCAGTGGAAAAACCTGCTAAACACTCTTGCGTCTACCCAACTTCAGTTACTCTTCTTTGACAGTGTGGTCCATGTGATGTTTCATTTCCTCATCTCCAACCATTCCTCAACCCCCAGCAAACTGAGTACCATTCGATGAGAACCACTCACACTCAAGACACCGGTGCCCTACTAGGGCCAAGTCCAGTGTGCATTTTACTTGAGTTCTCTACCTTCTGAGAATGTGCTGACTATATATTCCTTGGGTTGAAAGAGTTCCTTCATCTGCTTCCTCAACATGACTCCAGGTTTTTCTTCTCCATCTCTGGCTATGCTTCTGCCTCCCACCTTGCCTTTTCTCTCTGCCTCTAAGGAGACAGCTGTCCCTGTTCTCTTTCTTGGTTTATAAACTCTTCTTGAGATTTCAAATTCAAACACAGGGCTCTCTCACCCACAAGCAAATAATTCCAAAAGTGATCCTCTCAATCCAGAACCTTCTCCTGAGCTCCAAAATTGACTGTTTAACCGGCTGCAGGAAACTACCTGCTGATTCCATTGACACTGCAACTCAAAATTAAAAATCTTCCCACCCAAGTCTGCTTTTCCTCCTGGAGACTTTCTTTAACTGGTTGGAACCATCTATGCAGACAGCCAAACCAAAAATCTAGGAGTTATTTTAAACCTCTCTGTTATCATATCAGCTGTTAACCAGGTTATGACAATTCTACACAAAATATCTCTCTATTCATTAAAAAATACTTGTTGAGTGCCTATAACCATACTAATAACATCAGTGCCAGTGGTTAACACTTACTGGGCATGAACTAGGAGCCAGGCACTATACAAAGCAATTTGTGTAAATAGACTCCTTTAACCCTTACAATAAATAACCCTATGAAACAGGTATCATTATCATCCTCAGATTACTAAAGTTCGTATAGCTAGTACATGGCTGGATCAGAATTCAAACTGCGAACTTCCCACCATCAAAAAACATGCTCTTGATCACTGCACTATACAGCCTCTTTTCCAAGAACCAGGTGGTACCCTAGGCTCTGGGACTGCAACCAGGGCCTACCATCTAGCAGGGAATACAAATGATCAAACAAACAAGCATGGTACAGCATAGTATATGCTAGTATAGGGAAGTACAGAGTGCCACAGAGCACATGACAGAAACACCTAGCCCAGCCTTAGGGAGTCAGAAAGATTTTCCAGAGAAAAATAAGTCCAGGTTGAGGCCTGACTGATGAATGGAAGTTAACCTGGTTGGGGGAGAGGGAAGGTTGTCTCAGGCCTTGGTACTAGTATGAGAGAATATCTGGATGGGAGACCGTGGTGCCTTCATTAAATTAAATGAAGTTCTGTATGGTTGGTATATAGAGTATCTTAGTGTGGGGGTGGGATATGAAGTCAGTCAGACCATTAAGAGTCTTTAAGTATCTAAAGGAATTTAGATTTGGGGATTTTTATGGTGAAGGTGATAGAAATCCGGTGAGGGGTTTTAAGAAAGTGACATGGCTGGATTTATATTACAAGTCAATCTGGAAGTGTTCCGACCCTCATCTCTTTTTATCTGGACTACGAAACAGCTTCCTAACTGGCCTTCCAGCCTCTAGACCTGTACTATCCAATAAAGTAGCCACTAGTCGCATGTGCTTATTTAAATTTAGATGTAGATAAATTAGAACAAAAAAAATTTTTCATTTTATTTCATTTAAAATAAATAAAATAAATAAAATTATAAATGTTCCTTGTTGCACTAGCCACATTTCAAATGCGCAACAGCCACCTGTGGCTAATGGCTGCCATACTGAACAGTGCTGATTAAGAACATTTCCACCATCCCACAGAGTTACATTGGATAGCGCTGCAATCCATCCTCTGCACTGAAGCCAGAACTGCTTTTCTAAAAGATAAATTTGTTTCGGTCACTCCCCTGCCTTAAAAGTCCTTAATGGCTCTCCACTACCCTCAGAGTTCAAACTCTTCGGCAGTGTATTTAATACCATTCAAGTGTGCCTTTCTCCAGCCCTCCAGCCTCTTTTACTATTCCTCTGCAAGTCTGGAACTGTGAACTTGGCTTCCTAAACGACTTGCTTTTTCTTGATCTCCTGCCCTTGCATTTGCGGTTCCTGCTGCCAGAAATGAGTCCCCGCGCACCTGCACTAAGTGAAACCTAACTCGACTTTCAAGCCTCAGTCCAAGCATTCTCTTCCCTTCCAAGCTTTCACGGTTCCCTCCTTCCCAGAAGCTGGGTTGGATGCCACTCCTTCCTGCGCCCAGGCGCTGTGCGTCCCTCTGCCATAGTACCTGTCATTCTGAAACGCAATGGTAGGTCTGCATGTCTGTCCCCCTCCCAGAAAGCCAGTTTAGGAAGAGAAAGATCTTTTTTCCTTTCTCCATCCCCAGCGCCCGGCTTTGAGCGGACATCAATAAAACGTGAACAGATAGATGGTATGGGGGAGTCCCTCAACGCCAGGACCCGAGGGCTGGAAAGAGGATTCGAGACTAACAACTGAGTGAGGAAATCCTAGGCCAGGTTCAGGTTTGAGAAGAGGAAGGCAGCCAACACCCGGGGGCTCACATACCTGAAGTTTTCTTCTCCACCATTTCCACAACACAGCGGACGGAAGATGCTATTGCGCACGCGTGCTAAACCACTTGTTTTAATAAGGATACATCACTTCCGGCGGTGTGTGCTTCTACGCGTGCGCAGAATAATTCCAATGCCTTAACTCATTGCGAGATGTTCCCTTGGAGACCAGAAAGCTTTCCGCCATATTTTATAGGGGCAAAAATACTTCCGGCCTCAGTGTAGTTGTATATTTTGTGGGATCCCTGAAATGGGTCATTTTAAAGAGGTGGTGCCAGTGGTCTTTTGAGAAATGTCATTTTCCTTTGGTCCTTCTATAGATGCCATCATCATAAAGGCAGCCCCTGGAGCTTCTCCCCGGGGCAGTAGAGATAATGGTCTGGACTTCCAAAGAAAGTGAGCAAACTTGAGTGGGCAATCCGAGAGGTCACTGGTGACCCTCTGCCGAAACTTCAACCCCTAGCTCCCCCAGGGTCTCAGACTCCTCGACCTTCTCCCTCCCTACCCCCCGCTCCTCCACTTGTCCCTGCTCCGCGCGCCCCGAACGCCTAGCTCTCCAATCTTCCTCCCGGCTGCCCCGGCAGGGCTGGAGCAAAGACCCGCCTCCAAGTCCCGTCGGACCCGCAAGGGGTCACTTCCCCTCTCCCCGCGGGTTTCAGTTTCCTCATGTGTCAGGCGGGCAGTGGTCCGGGCTGGCTCTGACCAAAATCCTCAGCTCGCGATCGCCGGCCAAAGCCCCCGCCCCAAGCCCCCGCCCCTCTCCCGCCTCCGGATCCCGCGTCCCCTCCGCTAGCTCCGCGCAGCCCTCGCGCCCTTGGACAATTCTCGCCTTGTCTCAGGCGCCGGCATAGAGTTTTCTGTAGCCTCCGGCTACGCACTTTTTCCAGGGCGGTGCCCCAGCCCTGCTCCTTCTCGCAGTGGGCGGCATAGCGGACCCCGTCCCCTTCTTAGAGCCCGCTCGGTAGCTGTGATCCAGGCGCGCAGCTGGAGCCCTGTGCGGGCCTGTGTGCCGTCTCCGCCCGCTTCCTGCCATGGCCTCCTGGGGCCTAAGTCTCCAGCTCCTGCTCCTGCTCCTGCTGCTGCTGCTGCTGCTGCCGCCGCCTTCGGCGGCCTCCGCCTCCGACCGTCCCCGGGGCGGCAACCCTGTCAACCTAGGTAAGACGCCCGGGAGGGCCGACTGGGCTCCGTGGTAACGTGCCGGTCGGGTCTTCGAGGGGGGACCGCCGACCTCTTCCACGCCCAGCGCACTCCTAGGGTACGAACTGCTCACTCCCCACCCTAAGCTAAGGTTTCCAGCCTTTTCGTGCGAATTGACGTGAAATTCCTGGGTGTCACTCCTATCCAGCTCTCATAGCTCTCATTGGGGTCGAAGTTTCCCTGGGGGAAGGGTTTAAGAGGGATTGAGAAAAAAGAAGTCACGGTAGCAGAGTTTGAGGGAGGGAAAGGGGGCCTGCGGTGAATGGAGCTCGTGGGGCAGTGAGCTGGGTGAGTGGGTCCCCAGTGCCAATTCCCGACTGGTGACAGAGAAGCTGCTGGTGATCACCGTGGCTACGGCCCAGACGGAGGGATACCGGCGTTTCCTGCGATCCGCTGAGTTCTTCAACTACACAGTGCGGGTGAGGAGAGGAATGCCTTCAAGGCCGCTATAGCTGAGTGGGCATTTCCAGAAGGAGTGGGCTGAGAGATGGATGCCTGGGGCCCCACGGTGAGCCTGGCCACCTGAATTTCTTCCCTGGCATGGTGATCTCCCTGACAGACCCTGGGCCTAGGAGAGGAGTGGCGAGGGGGTGATGTGGCCCGAACAGTCGGTGGAGGACAGAAGGTCAGGTGGCTAAAGAAGGAAATGGAAAAATATGCAGACCGGGAGGATATGGTCATCATGTTTGTGGACAGGTAAAAGAGAAAAATGGGAGAAGTGAACAGAAGGAGGAGGTGAGGATACTTAGATTCCTAGTAGCTGTCTTATTCATCTTTACCTTCCTTGCCAGCTATGATGTGATTCTGGCTGGCAGCCCCTCAGAGCTGCTGAAGAAGTTCATCCAGAGTGGCAGCCGCCTGCTCTTCTCTGCAGAGGGCTTCTGCTGGCCTGAGTGGGGGCTGGCAGAGCAGTACCCTGAGGTGGGCACGGGGAAGCGCTTCCTCAACTCTGGTGGTGAGTGGCAGAGAGCCTGAGGCAGAAGGACCAAGAGGTGTGGGGTATGGAGTGTTCCAGGTGCCCGAGGGCCAGAGAGGGAGTGGGGACAGGTCTGTGGGACCCCCGCAGTCTTGAAATCAACATTTCCACTCCCCCCACAGGATTCATCGGCTTTGCGCCCACCATCCACCAAATCGTCCACCAGTGGAAGTACAAGGATGATGATGATGATCAGCTGTTCTACACTCGACTCTACCTGGACCCAGGACTGAGAGTAGGGAGGGACAGAGGGGGGGCCACCTACAACTCTGTGGGGGTGTCAGGCCTCAGGCTGAATGGAAGAGAAGGGGTAAAGGGGCTTTGGGGGAAGATGTGAAGAGAAAAGAGTGAGAAATGATCTCCCACTCCCTCTTGAATTAACTGCCTCCTCTCATCCCATCCAGGAGAAACTCAGCCTTAATCTGGATCATAAATCTCGGATCTTTCAGAATCTTAATGGGGCTTTAGGTGAGAAGAAAGGCAACCAGAAGGGGCAATGACAGAGGCTGCTAGGGGTACTGAAGTAGAGAGGGGCTTCTAGTGGAACTAGGGTGATCTTCAACTCACCTTTGTGTTAACTTCATCAGACATGTAAATAGATGATGGATAAGGTTGCACTGTGCTAATAGTAGTAGTAAAAGCAGTGACAGTCATACCTAACATCTATGGAACATACTGTGTGCCAAGGCCCTGGGCCAGGGGCTTTACTTCTGTAATTTCATGTAATGCAACAATCCTACAAAGCGGGGGCATCTGCGGTTATCCTCTTGTTACAGATTAGAAAACTGCCTCTCTGAGGGGCTGGTGACTTGCCCAGTTTACACAGGTAGTAAGTGGAAGACCTCTCTAGTGTGGCAGCAGAGAAGCTGGATTCCTCCATATTTAGAAGCACCTGCTGCTTGGCAGCTTTGAGAGGAATGGAGTCTAAAGCCCAGCGTTTCTTCCCTAGATGAAGTGATTTTAAAGTTTGATCGGAATCGTGTGCGTATCCGGAATGTAGCCTATGACACGCTTCCTGTTGTGGTCCATGGGAATGGTCCCACTAAGGTATTCCAATGGCTCATACTCTCAGCCTCAGCCCCTGCCCCTGAGGCCAGGACCCAACCCCTGTCCCATACCTGGCTCCAGCTCCAGCCCCTTACCCTTGTCCCAGACCTGGCCCTACAGTCCCTGCCCCAGTCAGTCCTGTCCCAGCACTTGTCCCTGCCCCAGACCTAGCCGAGCCCCTGGGTACCTCCAGCCCTTCTGAGCAGTCAGTCCTCTCCAGCCCCAGCAGTAGAGGTGCTAGGAGAGGTTCTAAGTATCCACTGCTCCCCCTCTTGCCCTTTTCCTGTCTGTCTACCTGACCTTCCTCACTTCTGGCCCTAAACTCCTCTGCCTCAGCCTCTCCCCACCTCTCCCAACAGCTCCAGCTGAATTACCTGGGAAACTATGTCCCCAATGGCTGGACTCCTGAGGGAGGCTGTGGGTTCTGTGATCTGGACCGGAGGACACTCCCGGGGGGGAAGGTGAGGAGGGGTACCAGGGTGGGGCAGGAGAGCACACTGAAGCAGGGGTTGCAGGGAGAGCATGCTGGGCAGCAGTGCGGGGCAAAGCTCCTGAGGCCCCCTAAACCTGGCAGAGTTGTAGAAGACAGACCAGGTAGGGGTCTGGGCTTTCCTCTGAGCCCCGTCATGTATCTTCCAGCCACCCCCCCGGGTGCTTCTGGCCGTGTTTGTGGAACAGCCTACCCCATTCCTGCCCCGCTTCCTGCAGCGGCTGATGCTTCTGGACTATCCCCCCAACAGAATCACCCTTTTTCTGCATAACAATGTGAGATGCCCTGGCAGCCTCTCCCTGGGGGCCCTCCCAAGAGACCCTGCCCCTGCCCTGATCAGAACTCCTGCCTCCTCACCCAGATGGCTTCTTATACCCTGTTCACTTACCACCTTCCCTCTCCCATTCCTCAGACATCATCTTTTCTGCCCTCTCAGCAGCCCCGTTTTTTCCCCCCATCCCCAGGAGGTGTACCATGAGCCCCACATTGCAGACTCATGGCCCCAGCTCCAGAACCACTTCTCAGCTGTGAAGCTGGTGGGCCCAGAGGAGGCCCTGACCCCAGGAGAGGCCAGGGACATGGCCATGTGAGTGAGCCCTGGGTGGGAAGGACAGGTTGGGGTGAAGGAGCTAGGAGGTAGTGAGGCTGCCTCCCTCTGTACCACTCTTCCCTCTACCATCTACCATCCAGCTTTTTAGGGCCTCCAGCGTGCTGGCCTCAGCCACCACATGTGTTGTCCCTCCCCTGCCCCTCTTACACAGACTGGAGATCTTGGGGGTCCCAAAGTGAGGGAGAATTCCACTCCCTCTGCAGTCCCCTCCTCCACCTACCTGCTCCAGCTTCAGCTGCTTTGTCTGTTGGTCTTTCACCTCCAGGGACAGTTGTCGGCAGGACCCTGAGTGTGAATTCTACTTCAGCCTGGACGCTGATGCTGTCATCACCAACCCCAAGACCCTGCGTATTCTCATTGAAGAGAACAGGTCACTTGCCTGGCTCAGCCAGAGGGCCCCCAAGTAGCTCCCCAGGAACCTCCAGCTCCTTCCATGGGCATAGGGGTCACTTCTGCGCAGTCTTCATCTCCACTTGTTCACAGGAAGGTCATAGCACCCATGCTATCCCGCCACGGGAAGCTGTGGTCCAACTTCTGGGGAGCCCTGAGCCCCGATGAGTACTATGCACGCTCTGAGGACTATGTGGAGCTGGTGCAGCGGAAGCGAGTGTGAGTCCTGCTGGGGATGCAGCCACCTCTTTCTCCCACCCTCTCTCAAAGCCCCAGTCTCAGGGGTCTGGTGCATCTGTGGGGTAGTAGCTGACTGTGGAGCAGGACATGAGAGGGTTATGAGCAGCGGTGCTTAACAGCGGAATTGAGAGGGCCTCTGGGCTCAGAGAGTGGGGTGCCCTGAGGGAAGGGGCTACCGGGATGAAATGGGCAGAATTGCCAGGGCCACCCACACAGCTGATCCTAGTGTGGGTACCTCCAGGGGCGTGTGGAATGTGCCCTACATTTCCCAGGCATATGTGATCCAGGGGGAGACCCTGAGGACAGAGCTGCCCCAGAGGGAGGTATTCTCGGGCAGCGACACTGACCCAGACATGGCCTTCTGTAAGACATGGCGGGACAAGGTGAGTAGGGCAGTTGAACCCAATGCTGGGAGGGGTGCTGGGAGGCAGCCACCTCTTATCTCCTCCTCACACCCTACCCCCACTCCAGGGCATTTTCCTCCATCTCAGCAATCAGCATGAATTTGGCCGCCTCCTGGCCACTTCCCGGTATGACACAGACCACCTGCATCCAGACCTCTGGCAGATCTTTGACAACCCCTTGGTGAGTGGGGGACCCCTCGCTCAGAGAACACGAATGCACTTCACTATAGGAGGACAAACAAGGGCTAGCACACACTTGCAGGATGTGCTACTGCCCAGGGAGTGGGTGGTCCAGGGCCTGGGGCTTCCTGGGTGGGACCAGATAAAGTGAAGAAGACACACATCAAGGTACACTTCCCTGTTACCCTCCAGGACTGGAAAGAGCAGTACATTCATGAGAACTACAGCCTGGCACTTGAAGGAGAGGGACTTGTGGAACAGGTGAGCCCTGCTCAGGATCCCTGACCACCCTGATGGCCATTACTGCTTGGGTCCACTGCCTGGATTAGTGGTTTCCAAACTGACTTCCTCCAGGTGCCTTAGGGTTTTCTGCTTGGGCAAGATGAAGGCAAAGGCTGATAAGAGAGACCTTCAGCCCTCATCCCAAATTAGTCAGTGAGCCTCTCTTGTCTATTAGATATATTGGTGTTATAGGCAAAGTGGCATTTTTATAAAGAAGTTTGAAAACACTGTCCCAGAACCTAGGGCTCCAGGATCCTCCTGCCATTTGTGCTATGTTCTCAGCCACTCTCTGTGGCCCAGGCCTTGCTGTGGCCCATCCCCACACTCAGATCCTCATTACCACAGCTTCTCTCGTCTCCTGGCTTCCATTTCTGCTCCTGGCTTTTTCTCACCTCCATTGGCTGCCAGTCCCTTCCTGAGTGTCACCCAGCCCTGTTGTTCTTCCCTGCCCTGTTCTTAGCCATGCCCAGATGTGTACTGGTTCCCTCTGCTGTCAGACCAAATGTGTGATGAGCTGGTAGAGGAAATGGAGCACTACGGCCAGTGGTCAGGAGGCCGACATGAGGTAAGAGGGACTAGGACAGGGGAGGAGGGAGGGCTTCCAGGAGGAGGGTGGTGAAAATGGTACCGGGAGAGTGAGAACAGAGAGGAGTCCCCAAGGAAGATGGGGCTCACAAGGGGCACAACTGCATTCATTTATTCACTCATTCATTTAAGAAATCCTTACTGGGAAGGTCTTAGATGCCAGCCATTGACCTAGGCAGTACAGGTGCATTGATGGGTTGTGCAGGCTAAACTCTGCCCCCTCAACTGTGGCTGTCAGTAGCAGCAGCAATCTGAGTGCTATGGTAGCCACAGGAGTGGCTGTTGACCCAGACATGAAGGGACCAAATTGCTTTGCAAAAGAGATGACATCTCAGCTGAGACTTAAAGAGCCAATAGGAGTCAAGCTAAGAAGTGGAAGAGACTGTTCTAGATGAGGGAACACAGGCTTTAAGACCTGGGAGCAAGAGGAGGAAAGAGGCTGGCATTGCTCTGTCAGGGTCTCAGTGCCCACTGCCCACAGGACTCAAGGCTGGCTGGAGGCTATGAGAATGTGCCCACCGTGGACATCCACATGAAGCAGGTTGGCTATGAGGACCAGTGGTTGCAGCTGCTGAGGACATATGTGGGACCCATGACCGAGAGTCTGTTCCCAGGCTACCACACCAAGGTAGGCCACTGCTCCTGCTACCCCTGCCCGCTCCATCGTCTTACACCCCAGTCCCAACTGGAAGTCTCCACGCAGTGCCCATTTAATCCCTGTAACAAAGAGATATACAGGAGGGCAGCCCTGGCGGGGGCCTGCTTAACCCCTACAGCAACTCCCCCTCACTGGACAGGGGCTGTCACCTCCTTAGAAGGCCCCCTGCACCTGAGGGCCATCCTTTCAGCCTCTTTCATCATGTCCGCATAGACTCGGGCAGTGATGAACTTTGTGGTCCGCTACCGGCCCGATGAACAGCCCTCTCTGCGGCCACATCACGACTCATCCACCTTCACTCTCAATGTTGCCCTCAACCACAAGGGCCTGGATTATGAGGTGAGCCCCTAGCGCCCTCCCACTTCAGTGTGCTGCCACACTTTCCCTGGAACCCTGCATCCCTTCCCCTTACAGCCCTGCATACAGCCCTCAGTTGCCCTCCCTGCCCCTGGCCTGCCCTCTGCACATTTCCCAGTTACTTTACTGGTATACTCTCCCCAGTTGCTTCCAGGTTGGCTGCCTCCCCCTACCTCCTGCATCTCCCTGTCTGCCATCGCCCCAGGCAGACAGGGTGTTATCCCTCTGGTCTACCTCTCACGCCCTTGTATCTGCCTGTCCCCAAACCCCATGTCTGCTCACTCTCTCCTTCTGTCCCCTTCTCCCCTTCCCAGGGAGGCGGCTGCCGCTTCCTACGCTATGACTGCGTGGTCTCAGCCCCACGGAAGGGCTGGGGGCTCCTGCACCCTGGCCGTCTTACCCACTACCACGAAGGGCTGCCCACCACCAGGGGTACTCGCTACATTATGGTGTCCTTCGTCGACCCCTGACACTCGACCACTCTGTCAAACCTCTCCTGCCATTGTGCCTTCTTGTGTCCCCCTCCTTGGAGGGGGTCTGTCTGGCTCCTCGCTTCCTAAGTGTAGTTTGGTGTGTCTGGGACTGAATGTGTCACCTTCTCCCACCCCCATACACACACAGCTCTCTCAGGAAGCTCCCAGAGCCCCCTTGTTCCTCCCCTCAGCTCCCAAGAGTTTGCAGGGAGGGGGCTTCGGTAGGGTTCCCTGTGTGATAACTTATTGTTTCTCAGCCTCCCTCCCAATAAAGGAGGATTTGTAACTCTTGAGTCCATTTATCATCTTTCATCTACTTAATGACCCCGTACCCCTCCTGCCACCCAGAGCAGAGGGAGAACTGGAGTCACTCCAAAGAAAAAGAACAGAGAAGAAAAGGCAGAAGAAGCAAAATGTTAGAACAGTATGGGAACCTAGAAGTTTCCCTGGATCCTATTTCTCAATGCCCTTTATTGCCTGAGCTGGGGAAGTGCTTGAGAAGGGCCAAACAAACAGACTTTACTATCAGGTTCAGATGAAAGCCAGCTCCCACACTCTTCTCCCCGATTCATCACTTGATAGCATCTTCTCCTTTACATTAAGGCGGCAAAGCCCTGAGCTGGGCTTCAGGGACAGTGCTCAGGGAAGGAAAGCTTCCTGGAGGCATGTGTCCTATAAGGGAAGGCAGCTGAGGCCTTACTGTGGCTTCTGGGACCTAAGCTTTTAGTTGGGTGGTATCAGGAAAGGGGAAGCCCTAGTGAGTCATTCTAAGAAAGCTTCCTGGAAGAGGAATATGAAGCAAGATTGGAAAAGAGGAGAGAGACCTCCTGAGAGCAGGTCTTGCTTCCAACATCTAGGGGACCATCAGCCCTTGCTGAGATCCCTTGAGGAGCCCTGAGGATAGCCCCTTCAGTTTGATCTTTCCCAGCCTTGCACCAGCCTACCTTCCTGAATTTGTCTTCCAACTGGTCCCTTGCAGAAGCCTTTTAAAATCCAAACAGACCTGTTCATCTGTCCCAGGACATTTTCTGCCTCCAACACCTCACTTGCCATCCACGTCTTATTCCTGCCTCCTGCCCAGACTCCTAGGAAAACTTCGTGCATGAAGTCTTCCTTTGTGGGGAGTAGGGTGGATCGCCTAAGTGGGTGGGTCACCTTACCATGTGGACTGAGCATCTCTCTGGCCAGACTTTTAAGTTCATCTCACCCCGGTCCCCACCACCCTCATCACGTGCCCTACGGATGGAAGTGGGCTGAGCAGGGACAGAAGAAAATATCTCTTGTGAGGAAGCCTGCATGAGAGTGGGACATGAAGGGTGGACCAGCCTGCGCAGTAGGTCCTGGGCATGGAAGCTTGGGTCCATTCATTTACAAAGCATCTCCCGTCTGTTATCTACAAAACATCTCCCATCTTCCAGGCACCCGTCACTAGGGCTGCAGTGATAAACACATTACCTGCCTTTTTGTTGCTTACAGCTTAGTGGAGATCTTAATCAGAAAGCTACTGTAATCTCTGAAAAATAAATGTTTGTTTTTTAAGCCAAAAAGAAAATTTACCATGATAGAAAGTATTTTATGCTGGAAGAGTATGTGACAAAGGCACCCAATGGGATGTCTGTCAGACTTTCCTAAAGAGGTGGCATTCTCTGACCTGGCTGGAGAAGGTGCCAGCTGCCACAAGCCTCTGGTCGCTGTTGGGAGGGCCATGGTGACAGTAAGGACTGGCCCTAGCCCACTTGGAGGATATGCCCATAGCACACTGGGCCTTTTCTTGAGGAGCTCACCAATCCCTAGCTTTCCCCACAAAACCCTTCCCCCTAGAGCAGCTCCCCAAGAGTCATAGGCTGCTCCTTAGGGGCCCGGCCTGGTGACTGAGGTGTATTCAAACTGTTCTCACTCATGTCTGGGCCCCCTGCCATTCATGGTACACACCACTCTGGCAAACCTCCACTTTCCCAGACCTCTGCCAGTGGGCTTCTCACACAGGCCAGAGGTTCTGACCTCCATTAAGGCCAAACATCTTACTCACCCGCAAGCTGTTTGGCCACACCCATGCTCACTTCTATGAGCTCAGTTAGTTGTTAGTTCTTCCTTGCTGGGGCTCATTAAAGTCTAGTGTGCAAGTCAGCAAAGGGGCCAGAAACTGGATGGAACCAGAGCCAGGGGTCAGGGCCAATGGGTTGGCCCAAAAAGGGGTGTGCTTAAGAGCCTATGGTGGCCGCCTATGTGACTTCCCTCTACAGAATGCCAGCCTCTTCCAGCCACCTCTGCCAGTGTCTCCAAGTGTTTGCTGTCCTGCAATGGGTCTTCTTGGGGCTGGGTGAGTCCCTGAAGCCCTGGACCTGACCCCACCCATGCATCTGGAGTTCTGCTTCTCCATTACTGCAAGGGAGGGAGGTGAGGCAGGGATCTCCAGGGTCCATGAAGGAGTGAAAAGTAATTAGGTGAGACAGGGGAGAGGGAGACAGGGAAGAGGGAGACAATGAGGAGATCCCTGGGTCCTGAGACACCCCTTCTTCATCCCCCGTCCTTCAGCCCAGGTGTGCCTGGCCTAGAAATGCTCCTTGCATTTCTAGGCCAAGCCTGGATCCTAGTGGTCCTCTCCCTGGTCTAGAGATAAGGACGCACCACAGGCGGGAGGCCGCCAATCTACCGGGGTCTACAACTGGGTCATCTGGAGACATTTCTTGGACTACTTCTCCATCTTGGTGAGCGTCCCCAGGAACAGTGTGCTGAAATGGGGACAGGGTTTCAGAATAGACTCTTCTGAGGGTCATCCGCAAACGTCTAAACGCACTGCCAGGGTTGGGTGTGCACCCTCTGCCCTTCAGCTGGTTAAAACCACAGAGTTGGATCCTTCCCATAACTACCTCTTCGGCTTCCACCCTCACAGCATCCTGGTTGCCGGAGCCTTCGGCAACTTCTGCACAGAGGCCACCAACCCCACCTGCTCATGTTGCCCTGTCGGTTTCACTTCCCTCTCTTCTGGGACTAATCATGTGTAGTGGTGAGGAAGGAGGAGCCCCACCACAAGACCCCCAGTTTTTGCTGTCAACTCTCACTCCCATCTGAGGGCTCCTGGTCCCAGCTCTACCTAACTGGTGCCCTCCTCCCTCTCTCTTCTCAAGACCCAGGCCCCAGGTCCTCCAGCTCTTCCCTCCCACATTTGGTGTCCTCTAACAAGGCCATCACCACCTATCTGTTGTCCCTGCCTTGGGGCAGCTAGGTGGCAGTCCTAGTTGTGGGAGGGCTGGAGGAGGCTCTGGAGGCAAAGCCTGGAGCGCTGAGCTTGCAAATCCAGAAGCAGAAGGGATTTGTCAAGCTGGTACTGAAACACAGGTGAGAAAGCGGCTAGTGGCCAGAGAACTCCTAGGCTGCCCTGTGCCCCTGGGGACCAGAATCAGGCATACCTCTGCTCCCACAGGGCCTCCCTGGTGCCTGTCTTCTCTTTTGGGGAGAACGAGCTCTCCCAATAGTTCCCGAATCCGCTGGGCTCCTGAGTGTGGAGGGCACAGGAAGCCCTGCAGCTTCTGCTGTGTGTGGCCCTACGCTGTTCCAAGGCCGCCTGGGCCTCCTCTTGACCTTCCGCACACCCATCTACACCATCGGTGAGCCTTGGCCTGCCCTCCGCCCTCGCCTCCGGAGCTCAGGCGCTCTCACGCTCCCCAGGCCAGGTGGTAAAGGTCGTTGGTTGGGGCCTGAAATCCTGGCTGCCTGGCAGTGCACCACCTCTGGCTGGCCTTTGACAACCTTTAGGGCTCTGACCTCTGTCCCCAACAATCGCAGTGAGCGGGCAGGAAGGGGACGGGGAGTCTGGTCCGGGGTGGGGGGATATCCCAGTGACCACCCTCTTGCCTCCTGTTCTGCCCACAGTGGGGGCCCCGATCCGGGTGCAGCTGGGCGCAGGTGGAGGTGCTGCAACACCCTCTACGTGGGCTAACGGGGCTGTTCCAAGAGCACAAGGCGCGCTATGGGGCCCCTGCCAACAGGCACCTCGTTCTCACCTAGGCACACTTGCGCCTCCAAGCCCCTCCCCAGCCCCCTAGGTGACTAAGGTTGGGGGAGTGGAATTAAAGGCAGAAACAGACCTGCGGTGTTTGTCTGT
>NW_006441386.1:8567524-8647961 GCF_000325575.1 Pteropus alecto
GGAGGGTCTACCTGCCCCACAGCACCACTCCCTTCCCATCCCGCCTCTAGCCTTGACACTCCCGGAGACCTGCAAACAGATTCCGGCACGCATCATGGGCCTGCTGGGTCTTACTTGAGATCAGACAGTGTCATTTGGGCTTCTGGACCCCGCCAGAGGCTGGGGCTCAGAGAGCGGGCTCTCCAGCCTCTGTTCATCAATTTCCACACCTCCTTGGCACATGCCCTCCGCCCCTGCCAGATGGGTCCCACAACCAGTTCAGACCCACTGACTCAGGAAGTTTAAAGAGCAGTCTGAGAACAGCCTGGAGAAGTCAGGATCCGGAGATCTCCCCGTCCACACCCCTCAGCCCCTCGCGATCCCAATCCTGGGAGGTCCCAAAGGCTTGGTCCCTTGGGCTAGGAAGCCTTCTAGATAGCTACTGAAAACTTCCTCATTTGTCTTCTGGGTCCTGGAGCCCTGCTGGTGGAGGGATACTGCTGGGATAGGAATCTCCACGTTCCTGTTGCTCTCCTGAGCCATGAAAACCCTGCAGAAGCAGTGGCTAGCAGCCTTGGGCGCTTACCAATACATGCTCACTTTCCTCTTCACAGGTGGGAGGAGTGAGAGAGGCATGGGTGCCTGGGATCTGAAAGGGGAGGAGAGACTTTGGGGAGAAAGGCTGCAGCTCCACTTGCCTGGATGCCCAAGTGCAAAGGGAAGGGGAAAGGACTGGATGTGGGGCTGGGAGCTGGCGGGAGGATATGATCCTCAGGTGGAGGAGAGGAACCATGGATGGAATGCCTGGAATTTCAAAAGCTAATTCATTTTTTTTCCTCAACTTTCACCCAGGCCCTTTCTTATCCCTTCTTGTCTTATCCCTCCTCTTCATGCCTCTTTGGTCATTCTGTTCTCTACCTGACGTGGCCCTTCCTGGATTGGGATATACCCAACCGAGGTAGCAGTGGACAGGGGCCCAGGTAGTGAGAGATGGCAGCTGGGTGCCTCCAGGGCTTCCACTTATATATCTCTGCCCTAAGGTGGAAGGCGGTGTGAGTGGATTAGGAACTGGACCATTTAGAAACACCTAACGGATTATCATCCTATCAAGGTAACAGGTTACCCAAAGATTCTCAGCCCCCTCCTACTCCCCCACCTCCCCTACCTATTCACCCCTTCCTGTGTTGGAGCCTGAGCTCTGGCAGCCTAAGCTCAGGCAATGGGGCAAGTGTTCAAGAGTAGGCCCCTGTACCTTTGACCCCATCCTAGGACCTTGAATTATGAAGTCTATTAGGGTGGAGGGCAACAAATTTTCAGCTGGTGTCCTGCCTTCCGTGCCCTCTTCCCCCCATCCTGCCCAATACCCCCAAACTGGTGAAAACAGTAGAGCTGCCCCCAGACGGGAACTATGTGTTTGACTTTCACACACATGGAAACATGTGCATTGGAACCTTCTGTAATTTTTCCACCGAGAGCAATGGCTTCTCTCAGCAGTTCCTTGGGCTTCTTCAGCCTACTCCAGTCGGCCAAACTCTACCACATCCCAATCTATCGAGACTACATCATGTCCTGTGGTGAGTTTCTAGCTGAGAGGGAGGAGGTGCCCTCTGGC
The DNA here is from genome assembly GCF_000325575.1 of Pteropus alecto. NCBI lineage: Eukaryota > Metazoa > Chordata > Mammalia > Chiroptera > Pteropodidae > Pteropus > Pteropus alecto. The sequence continues at coordinate 8,569,116 of NW_006441386.1, forward strand.
CAAGGTGACTCCCAGCTCAGAGACCTGGCCTGAATACCAGCCAGGCTCCCAGTGGACATCAGTGAATAGCTTTGGAGCAAGTGTTCTGTAATGTCTTTGCTGGGACAAGCACCATAGGGCACACAGACATAGGCATGGTGGGTAGGGGGGTTTAGAAGGAATGGGATGTGGGGCTCACCCTTCAGGTACTAAAGGGTGGAGTGAGAGGTTATGGAGCCGAGGAGGGGGTGATGACTGCTCCTCACCTCCTCATGCTTGCAGGCGAGTGTTCCATTAACCACCAGAGCTTGGACTTTATTCTGTCACAGCCCCAGCTTGGGCAGGTTGTGGTCATTGTGGTTGGGGGTGCCCATGAGTCCCTGTATGCCATCACAGGGGAACATCATCTCATTCTCCAGAATCACAAAGGCTTTGTATACCTGGCGCTGAGGTATGGGTGAGTGGGGTACAGGTGCCCACTCCAGGGCTGCTCTTAATGGTCAGACTTCACAGTGTGCCTGAGCGGGTACACTCTCCATCTCTACACATCCAAGTTCCTATAGATGGGACTGTGTATTCCCAGAGCCCACTGTGCCCTATACCTGGAGAGCACTGCTTACTCTGTGCCAAGCACTGTGATAACTTTCCAGGTTTTCTCCCACTCCAAGAGAGGCAAGTTCATAATGCAAATAGCAGGACCCTTTGGTTCAAAGTGTGGAGTTCAAATTCCTCTCTGACACTGTCTCAAAGGCAAGACCTTGGACATGTTTCTTAACCTGTGAAGTAGTTAATACTTGCCTTGCGATGATATAGTTGTAAAGACTGGGTGAGGAAATGTATATATGAACGCCTAGTACACAATCATTTCTCAGTAAGTACTCTTTCTTCCAGATCTTTCTTTATAGCCATCATTGTTTGCTTTAAAGTCCTTGAGAAGTAGAATCATGAGGTGTGGGGAGGGATTTGCTGCTCTCTGGGTCTTCCATTTTGGGGTACTTCAAGAGCCACTGGCCTGACTACTCTCTTCTCTGTTGCTGCCCCTTCCTAGGGCCTCCATTGTGCCTGTGTACTCCTTTGGGGAGAATGATGTCTTCAGACTTAAGGTTTTTGCCAAAGGCTCCTGGCAGCATCTGTACCAAACCACCTGCCAGAAACTCAAAGGCTTTGCTCCTTGCCTCTTCTGGGACCATGGTCTATTCTTGGCCAACTCCTGGGGCCTGCTGCCCTTCCCTGTTCCCATCACCACTGTGGGTGAGTTCCCATCTCCAGGTAAGAAAGCTACCACCAGCCCTGTAGCAGAGGCCTCTCACCTCACTTGTCACCCCTCTCACTATAGTGGGCTGCCCCAACCTGGTGCCTCAGTGCCTCCACATGTGGTAGTGTAGACCACTACCACATGCTCTATGTGAAGGTTCTGGAGCAGCTGTTTGAGGAGCACATGGAAAGCTGTTGTGTCCCTGTTTCTACTCACCTCACCTTCATGTAGCCCTGGCCTTGTCCCTGCTCCCCAGCCCCTAAGCCCCTTATCCCAGTGCACTGACACTCCTACCTACTTTTGTGTTCTAGTCTTCCAATAAAATCTAGTTCTCTCCTACTTTCCTACTTTGTGGAATTGGATGCCTGCAGCACTCATACTCTCCCTTTGTGCGTGAGCATGTTGGGGCATAATCTTTCTCATCTTAACATGCTATCAAGTTGCTGCATTAGAATGAGTATCAGGACCCTGAATTCTCCTTCCAGTGAAACTTAATTCTGCTGCCTGACCTTGAATAAATCTCTTTCCTTTGCTGGGCCCTTTCTCCCTCTGTAAATGAAGGCATCTGCTTAGCTAAGAGCTGTACGGTATTCAGACTGAGTTGGGGAAGGGTAGCTGCAAGGAGAGCTAGGCTTAGAAGAGTGAGAAAGATTTAAGTGGTTGGAGAAGATAGGGTGGATGGTGGAATACAATGAGAGAAAGCTGAGCTTGATCAAGGGTACCTGACAATATAGAGAATGGAATGATCCCCAGTGGTAGAAAAGACAGTTAAGTACATAGCTTGTCTTTGCACCCCATCCCCATCCTTTAAGTTTCCTTGGGTCTGGGAGATCAGATGAAGCAAAGATTTGTTTTACCAACATTAAGTCCTACTGCAAGCCCAGCATTAGGTCACCGCTAATTCATTTGCTCAATAAGCATAGGACTATTGTAAAGATTAAAGAACTAAGACTTAGGGGCTTAGAACAGAGATTGACAAAATACGAGCCAATGAGAGTTTGTTATCATCATCATCATCATCATCATCATCATCATCATCATCATCATCGTTGTTACAGGCATGGCAATGGTCAAACGAGAGGGTCAGATTAAACAATGTAAGGGTCTTTATCTGGTCATAGCATCCTCTGATTTTGTCAGTCCTATTTGCTGACTGACTTTGTATCTGTTTCCAGGACTTAAACAAGAATTATTTGTTGAAATGTAATTGGAATGCAACTATATTTGTCTTCCACTTTCCTATAAAATTTATTCAGTGGAAGAATTTTCTCTCATTTCTGGATGAAATTCTGAGCAATCCCATGACTTATCTGGGTCATTCTCAGGTAATAGATTCTACATCCATTTTACGTTAGTACATAGAAATGTTTAATTCATGTGATAATCAACACTTAGATCTTCATCCAGGGGTAGGAACTTTCCCCTCTCCAGCAAGGATGGGATGCTGTCTGCTTATCCAGAAGCAGCAGCTGTGGAAGATGAAGTGGAAAGGGGTGGGGATGACGTCTTTCCTTCCCCTCCCATGCTAGCTGTTGTTACTGATCTTCTCGGGGCAGAGGAGGGGAAAAGCAGCCCAAACAATCTTGACTACACTGCCATTAAGATACAATGTGTTCTCTGGGCCTCCAGATCTTCAAAACCTTTTCCTCCTGGGTACACTCATGGATCCTTCGGTTTTCCCTTTAAGTTCTCTTTGGTAGCTTCTGTACTTTCTCTGCCTTATCATCTGTCCCTGGTTTTCTGCCCATGCACTCAACAAAGGTTGCTCTGTAGGAATCCCTTTACTCTTCTAGTTTGGGGGTTAAGGAGAGGGATGGAAAAAAACAGCTCCAGCTCTGAGCATCCTTGGTCCAGATACCCTTAGAGTGCAGGCTATCCTCGATGCAGCCACTTGTCCTTCCTTCTATCTTAAGTAGAATGTCCAGTCAGCCACTAGATTTCTCTGGTGATCACATCCCCCAAATGCTGGGACATGCCAATCTCTTTGTGTCTTAAAACCTTTTGTCACTGATCTTGTCAAGTCAACCTTGCCTTCTGGGAGTAGAGCTTCTAGCACGTTAAAAGTCCTCCCCAACCCCCTCTCCTTCATCTCCAAATTCTGATCCTTGTCATGAGTGAGAGGCTCAAGAGTCACTTTTTAACCATTTACTTGGAAAATGTGGTGTGTGGTTTGGTCTGGCCGCTTTTGGAATGGAGGACCTATTTATTGTATCTTCATACCTCAGCCCAAACTTCAGTGTTAGCATCATGTACATTTTTCTCTATGTTCTTTTCCTGAAGGACAAATGCACCAACTGGCTGCCAAGAGCTGGGGTTATAGAGATTAGACCACTTTGGGTCTTCCTCCAAGAATCTCCCTGCTCCTCTGCTTCCCTGTGAGTGGTGGTTGCCTCTCTCTAGGGATATGGGGTTGAGCTGGGTGGTAGGTGAGAAATGAGACCTTTATGTGGGACTGGGGGACAGAGAGGAGGGGACTTTATTCCCCATAAAGCCCCTGTCTGAAATCCAAGACCGATGTCATGGAGAGGATGATGGTTGGGAGCAGATTGGCCTGAGGCTAGAGAGAAATAAGAGCAGCCAGAAATTCAGTTAAGAAATATAGTTGGCCCAAGAGGCAGAGATGCAATCAAAAGGACAAAATGCTCTCAGTACCTGCAAAGTCAGTAGGGCAAGGTTTTCAGAAAAGGTGCCAGGTCTGACCTTGGAGAGAAGAAGAATCAAAAGGGGACATTATCCTCCACGTGGAAACATCTGGACTGGAGGGAGGCCACAGCATGAGCCAGAAAGGTACAGGAAGATTGAGATCAGGCTTCCATCTCTGGAAGGAGAGACTTGGCATTTACATGTGAGTGTCGGGTGGGGATAGCGGGGTGGCAATTAGAATGTGTTGTTACTGCTGAGGATCATGGGAAGACTGTGCTGGACAAAGGAAGATAGATGACACCCTTGGACAATGGCAAGTATGCGTCCCAATTAATATCCCTCCAGGACCCACTTGAGCGAGATGAGTGCCACTTCCCTGTTCATCATGGCAGCTTGACATCCTTCCTGTCCACTGTGACAAGCCATAGGGAGCCTCCCTTCACCACCACCCACCTTCTCCAGGAAGCCAGCCAAGACTGGGAGGAAGCCATAGAGTTCAAGGGTCCCTCCCATGACTCCTACTCTTTCCTGAGCCTCCCCAAGAAACCTCTGCTGTCATGCTCTGATCCTAGCCTCACCGAGGCAAAGGTCCTCTGGTCCCCATTTTCCTCCTGTCATCTGGCTTTCTAGCCCTCCCTCATCAAGCATTAGTCTTGGATGGAACTTGGTCTAAGAGGCTAGAGCCTTGTATGGAGACGAGTGGAGAGTCCAGAGGCCAGCTCCATGTCACATACCTCCCACCAATCTGTGCAGATCCAAGACCACAATGTCCAGACAAGCAGTACAGCCTGCTAGACTGAGATACTAGAAGAGAAACTCAAAATGGCCTTTTGCATATCAGTCAACTATTTCCCAGCAGCTGCTGTCATACAGGTTCCAATTAAATCCCATATTTGAACTAAATCCCCCAAATTCAACTGTCAGCTTGGCCATTGGGCTGATGGGGATCAGGCTCAGCCCCTGATCAATGCTGGAGCCCTTAGTATGAATCAAGACTCTAAACAGAATAAGCTTGAGCCCAGGCCCCAGAGAAAGGGGACTGTCCCTTCCAGTCCCAGCCCTCAGGATCTAGGTCCTCACTGAGAAATGTGCCACATGGCTGTCCTGGTGCTATGATAATGGCCACTTATTTGGAACAGAAATAGGACAGAGTTAGAAGGCATATATTTCAAGGGGAGGCTTGACACAAAACCTGGGTTTGAGGACCCAAAGTGGTCTGTGGCCATCTTCGCCCGGTGAAGGAGCAGAAGGGAAAAGGGTCCACTGAGTGGTCACAGAGGAAAGGGCACCCATCTCTGAGACCCATAGACCTGGCTTTGAATCTCAGCTACCAACCCCAACCTTGACAAGTTGCTTAACCTTTCCAGGCCTCAGTTTCTCCCTGATAACATGGAGCTACCTACTTCAGAGTTGTGGGATTTTTTTTTTCTAATTTTTCATTGAAATACAATATAAGAAAGTGCACAAATCACAAGGTATAGCTCAAATTTTTGCCAACTGAACATACATAGGGTTATTTTGAGAAGTGAATGAGATGCACACAACCTCATGGCTCAGCTGCACAGATGTCTGTGTGTTTAGGTTTAAGAAAATTGTCATCCACTGGCTTCCTGCCACTCTACTCTTGAATTTTTCTCCAGTGTGGGTGCTCACTCACCCACGATGCAGCCTAGAGGAAACATTCAGAAGACATTTTTGGAGAAAAAAGGAGAAAAGCCATCGTTACAGAGGGCCAGGGCAGAGAGGAGCCCTCAGAACTGGCAGAAGATACTGCCCAGTAAGCCAGAGGAGGTTAAGGCAGCTTACGCATTGTTGCAACTGTTCTGGAAGCTCCAGACCAGGTAGTGAGAATCCTGTTAGGGTCAGACTTGAGCTCTGTGCCATCCCATTCACCTGCCACCTATGCAGACCCTAATGTGCTTTGGGACCACTGCTGTCACCTCTCAGAGGTAGGCTCTTCTCTAATCCTTCTGCTGGTCCTTCCTTCTGAGCTCTACCCCTGTGGGTCCTCACCACCTGCTCATCCCGCTGGCTCTGAAAACTCAACCTATCTACAGACAGAACATGGCATCTGTGTATCCAATGAGCTCTGTTTATATCCTGAACTGCCTGCTTCCACCAGATGTTATTGCCCAGTTGCACACTGGAGATGCCAGAATCACCTTTGCTTCCTTCCTCTCTGCCCACCTTTCAGAACCCCAATCAAACTTCCTGGCCTCTTCTATTTTCCTTCTAAGTGTTTTTTAGCTTCTTCCCTTACTCCATACCCTCATTCCTCCCATGGCCTCCCTCTGGGACCACTTCTCAGTGATCAGAGGTCCTACCTCTCATCTTCCATCAAATGCCTTCTCATGCTATCAAAATGCTCTTCCTTAAAACTGTTTTCATCATTTCATTTTTCCTACTTACTGTCACTGGATCCTCATTGTTAGAAGGTGTGAGCTCCTCAGCACAGCATTTGAGGAAGCCCACAACCAGAGCCTAGCTCAGTTTCTCATCCATCTTTAACTTGCTTTTCTTCTTAACTGGAGTTCTTCCCACCATCCTTGGAACCCTTACCATCAAGTTGTAGCTCAGCTCCAGTATCTAGCACTTAATAGATATAGACCTTGGTGGACTCACATGACTTCTCTAAGCCTTAGCCACCTACACCAAGGTCACCATTATGTGCTTTAAATGAGATGTATACATAAAGTGCTTAGCACAGTGCCTGATAGGATGCTCAATAAATGTTAACCATTGTCACTATTATGTTGCCCACCTTTTTCCCACAAAATCTTTTCCTAACCACAACCATATCACAAGATGACATCTTGTGAACATCACGTTATGCAAACCATTGTTTTCCTACACCAACATATGGCTTGTTTATTATCATCTTTCCCATATTATTAAATGCTAATGTTAAGGGCGGGGAGTATGTCTTGTTTATTTTTGCATTTTGTCATGATACCTGGTACATGGTGAGTGCTAAACAAATGAAACGAATCCAAGAGGAAATCAGCCACATAGTTTGTAGTTCATGCCCTGCACCAAATGCTCAGGTGGGGATGGGAGTAAATAGGGGTTTTCATCGCAAAGCTAGAAATGGGGCTGCACCCATCACGGGAAGAAAAGATGCTAAATTAGTTTCCTAAGGCTGCCATAATAAAGTACCACTCATGTGGAGATTTAAAACAACAAAAATGTATTGTCTCACAATTCTGAAGGCCAAAATCAAGGTGTTGGCAGAGCTACGTTCCTGCCGAAATCTGTAGGAGAGAAAGAAATCCTTCCTTCCCTCTTCGCTCTTGGCCATCAATCCCTGGCTTGCAGCTGCATCATCCCAATCTCTGCTTTTGTTGTTGCATGGCATTCTCCCTCTGTGCCTGTGTCTAAATTTTCCTTTTCATATAGGATACCTGTCATATTGGATTAGGGCCCACTCTTATTCAATATGACCTAATCTCAACTTGATTACATCTGCAAAGAACCTATTTTGAAATAAGGTCACTTTCACAGGTACTAGGGGTCAGGACTTCAACATACCTTTTGGGGGGATGCAATTCAACCTACAACAGGTGTTTTTTTAAAAAAAAAAAAAAATTCACACAAAAGTACTGTCTGCTTATACCTGGGGGCTGCAGCCACCAAGAGGTGGTTTTTGTGCAAATTAGACAAGGAATGTTCCATGTTGGGTAGTGGCAAGCATTTGCCATGGGATCTTCACTTTGGAAAAGTGCACATGCCAGGTGCACAGAGAGAAGATGAATCACTGCACCATCCTGAAAGGTCCATTTTATTTTCAAGAGGTCTGGGCCTCAGAGTAAAGAGCCATTAAGGAGCTTCCCTCTAGCATTTCTCTTCCCAAAGAGCTGCAAAATAATCCCCAACACTGTGTTTTCTGCTCTTGATCTGGAATTGTCTAACTTATGTATATGTAATGAACTAAAGAAGCCCTATGAGCTCAGCTTGTCCCTTCTTCCCTGGGTTTCTTCCCTCCTTGCCATCCTCCATGTGGCCACCAGAGAGCGGTCTCCACTCACAAGGCATATCTCTTCTGATTAAAACCCTCCCCTGGCCAGCCCCTGCCTAAAGGATGGGTGCAACCCAGAACTGCTTGTTCTTGCTTGTGTTCAGCTCTGGGCTTTGCTCAGGCTGTCCCCTCCCACTGGAAAGACCCTGCTTTTCTTTATCATCTGGAGGGGAATTTTTAAATCTCAGTCCAGGACACCTTTCTTTACCTGCCCACCTGCCAGGTTGGTTCAGGGCATCCTTTTTTCTGCATCCCTGTAGCTCTTCCTAAAGATCTATCATGATCCTTCCATGTCATTTAAAAACATCGATTTACCCCAAAAGCTGAATAACTTGAGTATCCATAAAGGCAGAAACTGCATTAAATTGCACCACATTAAACAGGTTTAAAATCCATGAGTTCTTAATGGCTCTAAAAATAATAATTGATCTCCATTGAACAATGCTAAGGAACCAACTCATTATTTTGAAAATTAACAAATAATAGGAAATTTTTAGGCATTTATCTTATCTTTCCTTCACAAACTATGCCTCGGGGTAATCTTAGCAGAGGAGAACAGGGTTCCTTTTATTCTAGCTAGTGAGAAACAAAAACAAAAACAACCCAGAATTACAGAATAAGAATATCGACATTTTGCAAACTCTGGTAACTGATTAGATTTAAGTCTTGAGCATCAATATCTGATAAGATTTCAACAAGACAACCAGATTTGAGCCTTTGATGGAAAAACGCAGCATCACCTATGAAATAATCTTTTTTAAAAAGGGCAATCTGACCTTTAGCAAGAAATTTAACGTGAACCACATTAAAATTTAAACTTGTCTAGTAGTAACTACTTTTAAGAGGTAAAAAAAAGGTGGAATTAATTTTAATGTTTATTTAGCCCAATGTGTCCAAAATATTATTTCAATATGTAATCAATATATACATAGTAAGTAGATATTTTACAGACTTTCTTTCTATAAATCTTTGAAATCTGGTAAAACACATTTCAGTTTAGACACTAAACATCCATTGGAAATGCTTGATCTGTATTTGGAGTTTATAAAATTCACAAGTGAAAAAATAGATTTATAATTTAAAAAGTTGTTCTGAACCTACTTAAAAGTTTTCCAGTAAACTGGTCAATTATTCATTTTGAAATTTAAATTATTGTAATTCAAACTAAATAAAATAAAAAGCTCAGTTCCTCAGTTGTACCACCACATTTCAGGTGCCTGATAGCTAATGGCTACCATATGGGACAAGGAGGATAGATCTACACCTACAGGACAAACAGAGGAGAGAGGAATATGGTAAACAATATCATGGAGGTGTAGTCAGCAGAAGGCAGATGGTGGGGACATTTACAGGACAAACATTCATTCTTTTCAATAAATAAGTTGCAAAAGAGAGAGATGGAGGGGAAATCTGTAGATTAAAAGAAACCTAAAATACATATGAAGTGTATCAGTTATCTGTTACTTCATGTATTGCAAATTGCCCCCAAACCTACCAGCTTACAACAACAAACATTTGTTAATACATAGTTTCTAAGAGGCTTAGCTAGGAGATTCTGGCCTATGGTTATTAGATTGCAGTCAAGCCGTTGACTAGGACTACAGTATCTGAAGGCTCCAGTGGGGTTAAAAGATCTACTTCCGAGTTTACTCACATGGTTGTTGACAGGCCTCCATTTCTTATGGTTGGATTGAGGCCTCAGTTCTTTGTCAGGTGGATCTCTCCACAGGGCTATCTGAGTTTCTCAAGACAAGGCAGCTGGCTTGCCCTATAGCAAGTGAGCAGAGAGAGAGAGAGAGAGACATGGAGGGAGGGAGGGAAGAAAAAAGGAGAAAGAGAGAGAGAAAGAAAGAGGGGGGAGGGGGAGAGAGAGAGAGACAGAGATAGAGAGAGAGATTATTTTAGGTATGTGTTTTAGTCTGCTCAGGCTGATGTAACAAAATCCCATTTCCAAAGGCCAGAAGTCCATGATCAAAGTGCCAACAGTTTCTGGTGAGAATTATCCTGGCTTGTAGACAGCAGCCTTCTCTCTGCCTCCTCACAAAGCCTTTCCTCTGTGTATGCTTGGAGAGAAAGAGATATCTTGTGTCTCTTCTCCTATAAGGATACTAATCCTATTGGATTTGGGTCCCACCCTTATAATCTCATTTAACCTTAATTACCTTCCTAAAGGCCCTATCTCCAAATATAGTCATATTAGGGGTTAGGGCTTCAACATCTGAATTGGGAGGAAGGCACAGTTGTGTTTATATCAATTTAATAATGATATTTAAATGACTTGCTGAAATACTAGTGAAATAATATGATGTCTAAAATTTGTTTAAAATTTGTTTCAAATTATTAGGAGAGGTGAGAAGTAGCTTGTGGTACAGAACAACATTAGTTATGAATGGATAAGTTTTGAAGCTGAAGATAGGCTAATGCGGCCTCCTTATACTGTACTGTTCTCTCTATTTTTGTGTATGTTAGATAATCTCCAGAACAAAAGTGTTTTGTTTTGTTTTTATGGCCAGCTAAATTGAGAGCAGATGTGGAATCAAACAGGCCCATGGAAGATGACACTAATGCTTGCTGAATAAATAAATGGACATTACATTCAGTGGTGATTTATGTGGATTGGAGAGAGGAACCTGTTGATTGGAGGAGAGAAGATATGAAATTTCAGGTACTTTTAAGCACAGTAGTCACACCTAACCTTTAGAAATGTAGGTAAGTCTGGGCTGCGTATTGGTTTAGGATTAGTATACCAGTAGTCTGGTTTGGCCTCTACCCAACTGGGTGACCTTTGATAAATAATCAGTCTAGTCTCACTCTCCCCAACTGCTGAAATAGATTGAGACCATTCATTCATTCATAACATATTTATTAAGCACATACTATGTGCCAAGACCTGAACTAAGTACCAGAGGTATAAAGATAATTGTGGTATCAACCCTGTCCTAAAAAGTTCATGATCAAGCTCAATGGTTATTCATCTTTCTATTCCCTGATTCATGGAGTTTAGTCTGACAGTCCTAGCAGAAGAATAAACAAGAGAGGCTTCAGTTGTGTCTGAATTCCAGTGTATAAGCTGTAATGCACCCCACTGGAGAATTGCTGCTCCAATTGGCTAGATCATAATACCTAACATTAATTGAATTTCTATGCTGTCAGGCACTTTACAAACATTATCTTATTCAATTCTTACTGGAAGTTAGGTACATGCCCTCTTTACAGATAAGGGAAACCATGAGACACAAGTGAGTGTGTGGCATCTGTGATACCTTGCCTTCTGGGTGATTTAGATGATTATTTTCAGTGCCATAATCTGAGTAAGGTTTTTAGGCACTCACTGGCTCTGTGACTTTGGACCAATTACTCAACCTTTTTTTCTTTCCTCTCTTTCTTATCTGAAAAATGAACTTGACATGAAGGTTGTACAACATAAAGCAGTGAGGTATCCAGCTCAGTTCCTATAAAGCACTCACATCTTTTATTTCACTGCTTTCATCCAAGTGAAGATGTTCCATAGGTAGCTGGAGACATCCTGGAAAGTCGAGACCTGACTCATAGATTAGGGAATTGCCCAGATAGAGGAGGGGTCACTGTATCAGGGGGAGGGTAGGGGACTAGGCCTTGGAAGAAGAGAGGTCAGAGAGAACACTCAAAACTCACAAATCTGGAAGAGGAACTCCTAGTCACCAGAATCCTGGCATGTAGAGGTGTTCAGAAGGCCTGGAAAGATGATCCAAGGTGGTTCCATTGTGGAGGAGGGAGGAGAGATAGAGGGGGATGGGGAGGGCCCTGCAGTAGAGGGTGGGCCCAACTAAAATGACAAGGATCAAGAGTACCACCACCCTGCTGACAGTAAGGCATACTTGACCCAGAGAGAAGACAAATAGGCTTGCCCAAATAAAAGGCCCAAATAAACAAGTCCAGTATGAGAGTCAAAGCCAATACTTAAGACCCCAAAGTATAAGACATCATTTACAAAATTCAGAAGGACTAATGGATATCTCTAGCATTAATAGTACTGACATTTGATTCATGCTTTATAGTTTTCAAAGTGCTTTCACAAGGTGGTACATTTGACCTCTGAGAGGTGAGTAGTCAATAGGGTCTGAGTTTGTAGTCAAAGGACCTGATAGTGTCCCTTGCTATGAGACCTGTCCCAAATCATGAAACCTCTTAGGATCCACTTTGTTCATTTGTAAAGAGACTAAACTATTGCACTCATCCTACAGTGTTGTGAGAACTAAGCCACAGTGCTTTATAAACAAACATTCGATGTGGCTCTGTGATTCACACATGTATCACTACCAGTAGAAGATACAGGATGGCCCTGGAACCCAGGTCTGAGAAGCCAGGGCTTTTACCTTTCAACTGTCAGATTACTCTTTCATCCCCCAATGGCCTTAACCTTGGTCAATTTCAAAGGATATAGCACGGAGTGATGGCCTACTTCCCTGCAGCCTCTGAGCACGTAAGGATGCCGAATGACTCTTGCTCTTTCTTGCTGGGAGGGGTAGTCAGGAGATTGTCATCTTTCAACTTTTTAACACCACTGCTCCCCATCCTCCAGGAGAGTCAGGATGGAGAAGTCTGAACATGGTGATTTTAGAATCAGATGGCTATTGACTAGCCCAATGAGCAGTGACATCTTGCTCTAAGCAACTCGGACATGAGGGGATTGGAACGTTGGGAAACTTTTAAGCCCGAATGAGTGAATGTTGGACCAATCCAAGAGTTTCTGATGGGAGAAGGTGCAGCTTCTGGTGAAAGGGGAGGGATTTGGATGTGATTGCATCCCCTTTCTGCCATTAGAGACTCTTCCTTCCAACATCTTTAACTTTTTGAGCTGCTTTCCCACAATTGAGCATATTCTACCTTAACTGCAGCTTTATGAGATGCATTCTGCATTAATGGTTTCAAAAATCAGAAATGGGGGAGGAAGTCCTATTTTAAAAAAAGATTGAGTGACTTGTCAGTTAGTTATTGGCCTAGGTGGGCCTAGAATTCAAGAGACGACTTTCATCCCTTTACCCACTTGGGTGGGAGTCCAGGAACATGATCCTTCATTTTATCACATTAGCACAACCAATGGGATCAGTTTACCAGGTTATAAAGTTATCACCTTGGAAAGTATAAAAATGGAATGAGATAGGTGAGGGATCAAATTTGGTGGGAAGTGGGGAGCATGAATTCTGAACAGGCTCTGGAAAGAGGACAGGGAAGGGTCCCATCCTCAGCAGACCTTAATATTCCCTGCAGTGCTTTACAGTTTCTAAAGGCCTTTCACACGCATTACTTTCCTGGCTCTTTACAGGGTTGAATTGTGGGTGTATTTATCTCACTTTATGTGGTGGGGCTGGGGAAGCCCTCAGGAGTTAAGAGGCCGGGGCCACCAGCTTATTAGAGTATCAGGGGCAGTGCTCACGCACTTGGGTTCTGGGTCCACATTTTGCTTTTCCTCCCACCCTTCCTCTTCGTTTGTGTCTCTTCGCTTCCCGATATTCACGCGTTCCCACCCGGGTCCGCACGGAGTGTGGAGTCTCCTGTGCGAAGATCTACAGCGCTTGTATGTGCGCAGAGGTCTGTGTGCTTGTACCTGGTGTACACTGGTGTGCCTGGAAGTCTTTCTGCGCGCTGCCCTGACGGGGGCCTTGCTGCCTGACGGCCTGTGAGAAACGAGCGGCTGAGTGGGAGCTGAGCTGGCCTGTGCACCCCGGCTCGGTCTCACTCTGCTCCTTTCAGCCTCTCAGCTTCTGTCTCTTTGTGTCTCTTCGCTTCCCGATATTCACGGGTTTCCAATTTCCTCTCAGTTTCTCCGATCGGGTCCCCAGGGCCATCGGCTCCGCGTCGGTTTCTAGCCTCATACTTACTTGTCCGCGAGAGGATGAAGATAGGAGATTACGTTCAATGGGGGATGGCTCTGGAGGAGGGGGACTGCGGGGCGGTAGGGACTCCCAGACCGAGCATAGAAGTGCTGGGGGAATGGGGAGATAACTCAGCCGGCATCAGCCTCTCCACCAAAACTCAACACTTCCAGACCCTCTGTGCCCCTCCCACGCAGGGACAGGGGGCGGAGTCTCGCCCGCTAGACTGGGCCACCCAGCTGCGCCGCCTGCCAGAACCGCACCACCCCGGCAACTGCTTGTCTTCACCAACACCGCGCCCCCCGCCCTCGCCCCCTCCGCCCTCTCCAGCCCCCAGCCGGACACAAGTCCGCTCCAAATCCGTGCCAGGTTTCCTTCGCGTCGCTGGGGTCTCCGCCCCTCGGAGTCGCACGCCTGGGTTGAGCCGAGCGTCGCCGCGGGAGCCACACGCACCGCCTGAACCCCGAACCGCTGGGCACCGGAGCCCGCGGGCCTCACTGAGCAGCCACGCAGATTCCACTTTCACGTTCAAACTCCGAGTCTGGACCGGTGCGGTCCCCGCGCGTCACCCGAATTTGACCCTCGGGGCTCCGAAGTAACCCCTTCTCGGCACTGTTTACTGTCTGCGCTGCCGCCCCGCTCCGCTTCTCAGCATCCCGGCCCCAGTTCGGACCCCGGCGAGGTAGGGGGACTGCGAGGAGTGGGGGCTGGGGACTGGCGTGCTCCTCCGCCGCGGAATGGGGACAGCAGAGCCCACCGTCCCCCGGGGGAAGAAAGCCGCCGCGCCCCCTACGGCCAAACCCCTTCCTAGTCCCGTGAGATAGATTACAGACCGTGACTTCGCCTCGGGTGTTCAGATACGCCCTTCCATCATCCCTCCTCCACCCCGTCGCCATTTCGCTCCCACTTGTCCCCAGGACCTGGTGCCTAGGGGAACCCCTGCCAAATTAGACAGCTTCCTTCGGAATCTCCCTCCCGCCTGCTTCCCCCACTCCCACTTCGGGAAGGGAGCTGAGGGAAGACCCTCCAGTACAGTCTTCGTCTTCCATGGCTGTGGTTCTCTGGGGCACTCTCCTTCCTCCCCACCCCGCCACCTTGGTCTGTCTTCCTCCTCCCTTTGCTCTGCCCCACTTCATCTTGTCTCCCCTACTACCTCTCTTTTCGAGATCTCTGTTGTCTTCCAGCCTCTTTTCTGGCTTTCTCCTTGCCTTGACCCCTTCCCTTACCAAATACTCGGGGAGAAGGGGGTGTGTCACGCTGCTTTCTATTTATGGTCTCCCTGGGGAGGGTGTGCAGTGGTGGGACTTCATTGGCATCAGCTGAGCCCGAAGTCACAAGATGTCATGTCTGTAATTCAGTATCCGTGCCTCCCCGCGCTCCCCTCTCCCATCGTCTCCCGCTGGGAATCTCCCTATCCGCCTTTGTCTCCTTTCTGCCTCCTTTCTTGTCTTCGCTCTCTTCTTTGGGCGCTTTGTGTAGCTGCCGTCTCTTTGTCCCCGCCTCTCTGCTCCCTCTCCTCCCTCTTCCAGCTCGGAAAAACTGGGACCTCAAGGGCGTCAGTGTTTCAGGTGTGCGGGGTGCAGTGGAGGTGGGGGTGGTGTGGGCTCCCAGTATGCCCAGCAATGACTCCAACCATTCCCCTCTCCCTAGAGTGATCATTCATATTGAAGAGATTGAAAGAACGAATACAAGGATGTAGGGATATAGATGGCAAGGGAAATGCTGCCCCTCTTCCTGGAGCTACATCTCTTCCAGGAGATGCCTGAACTACATTTCCCACAGTGCCCTGGAGGCACAAGGCTGCTTCTGCCTAGACACTTTATGGAAGTTATAGTTCAAAGAGCCAGGTTGGAGGTCGTCATACTGGAGAGTGGGGAGTGATCAGAGTGTGCAGCAAGAGTTGGAGGACTGGCCGGTAGCTTTGGCTTGGCCTGAAACCCCAGACCTACTTTGTTCCCAGCACTTACCTCCCCCAAGGTTTAAGGACTTTGGAACCTTCGTGTCCCCAAAAAGGGGAACAGGAGTAGAGGAGTGCCTGAGAAGAAAAAATGGGGGATGAAGTAGCAACCTCTTCCTTCTTCCCTGTGACCCTGGGAACTCCCCCTCCCCTTACGAACAACCTTATCTGAGATGTTGTAGAGACACCATTAGAAATAGTCTCCCCATGTTAAAAGCAAGGGGGTGGGGGGAAACAAGAGCCTAATGTCTTAGATTAGCTGTATGTGTTCCAGTCTACAATTTGCAAATATTCTGCCCCCTTTGGTAGGCAGTGGAGAATTGTTGGAGTTACCATCGAACTACGAGCTTGTATTTTCCACGGACCCATGAACAGCTGGTAAGGTTGCCTGGAGATACAGATAGGAGCCACAAGTTAACCTGCTCATCTCTAGGACCTGTCATCATCTCCTGGAGCAAGAAGTCTGATGCTTGAGCTTGTTATTGGCCTAGAAATTGCTGACAGTGGGGTGAGGGCAGTGGAGGTTCCTCCTGAAATCCCATCTCTGGTTCTGAGTCAGTTCAGCCCTTAGCTCTTGGAACCTCTGACTCCTGCCAAGGACTCAGTACTTTCTACCCTTGCTCTTCAGGCTGGGTTTAGAGATCCAGATACACCAAAAATAGGTCTACCCCACTGGCCTGGGAGCCAGGAAAACTTAACTTTTAGCCTTGCCCTGCCCAAGCTGAGTCTCCTTAGGCAAGATCTTATCTGTCTCAGGCCTTGATTTCTTCCCCCCGCCCCCTCAGCTTTATTGAAATATAATAGACAATTAGTTACTTGTATTTATATTATACAATTCAATGAATTTTTTTTTCAATTACAGTTGGCATACAATAATGTACTAGTTTCATTTGTATAGTGATCAGAGATCCACATAACTCACAAAGCGATCACCCCACTAAATCTAATACCCCTCTTCCCTCTTACATATTTGGTTCTCGATTTCTTTACTGTGAAAGGGTTGAACTTGGTGGTCTCCAATGGCCTTAATAGGGGCTCTAAGATCCTCTGAGCCTGTGCCTCTGATGATACTGGCCCCAGCTGTCTTATCTTACCCTGGCTTAACTGGGAGAGCCTTAGGCATGGGTATCAGATTAAAAAGAATGAGGAAGATGGTGCCCGTGCTTAGAAGCTTGTTTGTACAACAAACACTGTTTTTACGTAGGCTATGTTTATGGTATGGAAGGTAAAATCATCCCTAAACTACCCCCTTGGTGCCCCTCCCAAGGCTAAGTCATGTTCTTGTCAAAAAAGAAAAATCCAACCAAGCCAATATCACCCTCCACAAACTATTTAGTATGTGTGTTCCCGGGGATGTTGGTTAATGAGGCTTAATGTAGGTTATGTGAAGGGAGAATTATAATTGGCTGAAAGAGAGAGGAGTGGAATTTAATTGGTTGATTTGGTTGATCTGGAAGAGGGAGGTCTGGAAATAAGGAGTCATCAGGACTTGGGGAGGGGCTTTCTCTTTGGCCCTGTATCTCATTAGGGAAAAGAGAAAAACCAGAAGCCAAAGGGGTAACAGATGCACAGGGGATTGACTTAAAAAAAAAGAGACTTTGAGAAATGGAACGGGCAGGGAAAGTCCTGTGTGGGAGATAGGGCAAGGATTACAGGAACAAATTTTAAAAGAAGGAAGAGGAGAAGGAGGGAGAAGAGGAGAAGCTTCATCTTTGGAGGAGAGGAAAATGGGAAGGGGACATGGGTGGTTTTGGTGGACATTTTGTTTGCTGGAGCTCCAACAGAACCCCTTTCAAAGTGATCGCCCAGCCCTGTAATAAGCCCAAGTCTCCCTAAGAAGAAAGAAACAGACTTGAGGAAGGAAAGGGCTATTTTGATGAGCCTGGGAGGGTTGGCTTGAAATTATCTAATAGAGTCATCCATCTGTCCACTCCTTTGTCTTTTGTTTGAATATGTGTGTCAGAGGTGGAGGGCACTGGGGAAGCAATATGAAGGAGATCTGAGATCTACATCACCCTCCCTTTGCCCTGGGATGATAAGTGACAATGGCAGGAAAGAATAAGGGAGTTGAACCCTCTACTTTCCCTGGAAACCCTGCTGTAGGGGGAGTGGAGGTGATGAGAATTCCATTCTCATGTTCTTGCAGAGAGGTGGATGTCCCTCCATTATTTACCCCCCATACATAGACACCCCTTGTTTCCTTTGAGTCCTTCGGCTGACTGGGGATAGAGGGAGTCCCGAGTTTGTGTGTTGAGCAGCATGCCAGTAGGGTAGAGCAGGGTAGGATTGGGAGCTCTGAGAGCTGGTGGGAGATGGGGAGCTGGAGGCCTTCTATTCCCAGGATCTGAGTGGACAGCAGAAGAGAAGCAGTGTTTGTGTAAGAAGGGGTTGTGGGGACTTTTTGTGAATGGGGCCAGATGTGTAAACAGTAGGCTCTGACCTCAGTGCTGGGTTCTTTCTTTTCTGCAGGGTAATGAAGCTGGAAGCTGGCTGTGGTATAGCCACCTCAGAGGTCCCTAAGGCCGAAAAAGAGGCTCAGCCAGATTCTGAGCCATGGTGGCCACAGGAAGCCAGAGCCAAGTCCAAGTCTGGTTCAGGGCTTGAGACTGAGGACAAACTCCTGAGGGCCGAGTCAGGGCCTGAGGCCAAGGCCGAGTCCTTGGGGGCCGCACCCAGGTCTGGATCTAGGCCTGAGGACGAGGCATTGTTCTTCGTGGTGGCCACAGAACAGGAGTTTGAGGAGGTATTGGCTATCTTCCGGGACATCTACAGTGGCCTTGACTACCTTCCTAGCCGCTACCACAGCTGGCTCCGGGATCCCAACCGCACTGTGGTGCTGGCCAAGCGCAACGGAGGAGTGGTGAGAACCGAGGGGCGGGGCCCAGGTGAAAAGGAGGTAAAGGCGCATTTGGGTCTCTGGATCTTAGGAAGGAGAGGAAGCGAGCCTCTCTCTTCCAGCCCTAGTCAGATTGCTGAGGATATAGAGTTGGCTTTGGAACCAAAGAGTAGAGCATGCAGACCCAGAGGCCCAGGCAGTGAGGGTGGGTTGAGGGACTTGTAGAACTCAGAAGAGCAGAGGAACTGGAGGGACTGGTGAGAGCTTCGGTATTTCAGGATTTGTTTAAGGAGTTTCTGGGGGCAGGAGCACAAAAAGAGGGGAGCAGGTAAGTAGGGGTAGGCTGGAGGTGGCCAGGACCCCTGAGTGAACTGAATTCCCCCACAAAGAGGGCCTGGATATGGTGAGCAGGATCAGGTCAGAGATAGGCTCTGGGGAGGGGCTAAGAGAAAGGTGGCGTGGCGAGCGATCGAGGACTTGGTGCTCGCAGAGCTGCAGCATCTCAAGAGGTGGAAGTGACCCCGGCGAATGACCGTTCAGCCAGCTCTGGAATATGAGACCCAAGTGCCGAAGAGAGCTCCCTGGGCAGGCCCCAGGTCCTGCCTAGGGTGGTGACGAAGGAGCGCTTAGCATGTGGGAAGAGGCAAGCCCTGTGAGTCGAAATGGGCAGAGTCAAGGGGCCCCCTAACGGCCTCGGTCAGCTGATCGTGCTGGTGCACGTGATTGATGCCCGGGAGACGGCGCTGGTGGAGGGGCCGCGCGTGGCGCCCTGGGAGCGCGGCAAGGGCGTGGCCGGGCTGCTGCAGCGCTTCTGCTCGCAGCTGGTCAAGCGACAGTACCCAGGGGTCAAGGTGGTACGGCTCACCCGGGATGACCAGCTG
Organism: Pteropus alecto; assembly: GCF_000325575.1. Taxonomy (NCBI): domain Eukaryota; kingdom Metazoa; phylum Chordata; class Mammalia; order Chiroptera; family Pteropodidae; genus Pteropus; species Pteropus alecto. The sequence continues at coordinate 8,588,537 of NW_006441386.1, forward strand.
GGCCCCTGTGAGCTTAAGAAATACCGCCTAGTCACCAAGCAGGTGAGAAGGACAAGGGGCCTCAGATGGCCGGGCCTCTCTCCTGGGGCCTCCGGGCGTACTCCCCCAGCCCCAGTCACTGGTTTTCTTTCTCTTACGGCTCTACCGAGTGGGGGCGCCCATGATCCCTGCCCAGGGACTTCTGTCCTTACCCAGCCCTTTGCCCAAGGGAAGTCAAGCAACTCCTGACTCCTAGGTGTCAAACCCTCAGTCCTTACTCCAGGAGGCTGGAGAGCCCAGGAGGTGAGACTTACGTGATGCTGCCTCCCCTACACCGATTCTGTCTCTCTTTAAGGACCCAAACATGTTAATCTGAGTCTTCGTCCTTTCTCCTCCTCCTCATCCAACCAACTCATCCGCTTCCCTCCCTTCTACTTCCCTTGGAGATGTAGGGTCCTGCATCCCCAATTCCTTGCTACTCCACACTAACCAGCTTTTCCTATTCCGAAGCTTTGCTCCCCAGTTCCTTCATGCTGCTCTCGGGGACTCAGGCTTTCACATATCACACTCCATCCGGTCCCGCACTATCTGTCCTGTGGGGCCCAAGTGAAAGCCCGTGGGTGTGAATGTGAGAGTGAAGATGCCTTGAGGCACCAGGCTCGCCAGCCTTCCCGCCACCATCCTCGTGCTCACTCGCGCCCCCCACAGGTCCTTTGGGTTCGATTCAACGCGTCGGCGCTGCTTGCCAGGCTGGGCGCGCGGCTGGCGGCGCTGCGGACTTCCGGCACCTTCTCGCCGCTGCCCACCAAGGTCCTGTCGGAGGCTGGCGGCGACGTGGCACGCCTCCTGCTGTCACCCTCCGTGCAGCGCGACGTGCTTCCGGGAGGGACCATCATCCAAGACTGGCAGCCCTACCAGCCGAGCGAGAGCAACCTGCGTCTGCTGGCGGCCAAAGACATAGAGTGGCTCTTGGACAGTCGCGCGCGCCCGCGCGTTCTCGCGCTGTGCACGCTCCCCTTCCCCATCCCGCATGGCGGCGACTGCACTTGACGCTACCTCAACATCGACGCCTTCGGCTGCGACAGCGCGCAGGTGCAAAGCCAGCTTCTGTGGCACCTGCAGTGCCAGGCCTCGCGTCTCACCGGCCTCAACGTCATGTGCCAGATCTTCCTGGCGCCCCAATTATGGTCACAGCTGGCTGATTTCTTCCAGGCCGGCTTGGGGCTCGAGCTGGTCAAGGGTTACACTGAACAGTACCTGCTGGAGTCCGACATCTGAGGCCTCTACTATCGAGGAGAAAGTCGCACTTTAGGCCCGCCCCCTTCCCCAGGTCCCCAGAAAGCCCCACCCCTATTTGCAAACTCCACCGGGTCCCCCGCCCTCTATCCTGCCACTTACCCTTACCCGAAGCCGATCCTTCCCTTTTCCCCTTACTACTCTACCATCTTGCTTCTAGCGCCCCCGAATGCCGTAAGGGAGCCCCTTTCGTTTGCTATTGTCCGCTCTTTCCTTTTTCCAGCCAAAGAACCGGTCGGTCGGTCACACACATGCACACACACACACGCACACACGGCCAAAGAACTGGTTCTTGCACAGGCTTCAGAGACTTTCCCTATCCGTTGCCCTTTCTTGCTTCTCCCTTCTGCCTCCTCGCGGGTTGAAACGGGCAGAAGTGTGTGCAATGCCCAGCACCTGGTCAGGAGCACAACTGCTCAATACGTATTACTTTTTTTCCTCCTGTTCTTTCTCAAGCCCTGGGAGCTTGCCCCATGCTCCCCTCCTCGCTGCGGTCTCAGCCTTCTGTGACTCTAGGTCAGTGTCCTCTCCCTCCTCTCTGTGCCCCAATCCACCGCCTCCCTAGACCTCCCAGACACATTGCCCATCTTTCTGCCTCGCTATTTCTCTTCCCCATGACCTCTTCATCACCTGCCCTGTGTCAAATACAGAGAGAGACCCTGTAAATGAAACAGATTTATAATGCCCCCTATTTTGGCCCTCCATTTACACTGGTGATGCAACCTTTCTGAGCCTGCCCCCTCTGACTGTGGTTTCCTCTAAATCTGCAGATGTTGCTGTTTCGCAGGCCCCTTCCCAATTCCCCCAAAAGGGTGGCATGAACCAGAGGGTTTGGGCTAGAGAGTTTGGTGTAGTGGAAGGTAGGTCCTTCAACCCATGTGGGGCTGTTTCCTGATTCTAACCAGGCTGCCTTCTAGTGAATCCCCACCTCCAGATATTTCTGGACACTCTTCTTCTGGTTCCCTTATGCCTTTTGGATTCTGACAGTCTATTTAAATGCAAGTAGTAACAGCTGCATTTGCACAGAGCTATCTCCTACACTGGATCTTCACTTCCACCACAGAGGGAGGAAACAGAGGCTCAGAAAAATCAAAATGACTTCCCAGTCATACGGTAGCTGGGTACCTCACAGGACTAAAACCCAGGTGTCCCGAGACCAAAGCATGCCTCAGAACCTCACGTAGTGTGACAGTTGTAGCTTGAACTTCTTGTTGGACAATGGGCAGTTGCTAAGGATTCTTTGACAGCAAGCACAGGGTTCTCTGGGGATAGAATCCAAGATGCGGGCAGAGGAAGGAGCCAGGAGGTGGAAGACAGGCAAAGGGGACTGCTGCTGCTTCACCACTGACCCCAGCTTTGCCGATGTGCTGCTCTGCCTCTGCTGCCTCCAGTACTTGGCCATTTTGCCACTCCTTGTCAATTCAATGATGGTTGTCTTACAATAAAACGGACCTTAAGCCTACTCTGTGTCGGTCTCAGTTCTCAGTGGGGAGGCATGAGATGCATTATCCTCCCCCCTTCCCCAGCAGCCTGTATTACAGAGGATCTCTAAGCCCTGTGGCAATGGGGCTAATGACTTCCTTGAAGGGAGCTGAGAAGGCTGCTGGCCCTTGCGCGCTCCCACCCCCACCCCTGCCAACCAGCAGAAAGAAGCGATTGCTCAGAACCGAGGCGGGCAGCAGCGCGGCGCCTGGACGAGGTCCCAGTCTCCCTTTCCCCTGGACCTGAGAGTAAGCTGCTGTCCAAATTCTATGGGCTCTTCCCACCAAGTTCCCCTTGGCATCCAGGACCAGCCTCCCTCAGCCCTGTGATCCACTCTCGTCTCTCTCGAGGCCAGCGCGCTCGCCTTCCGGGTTCCTGGGTGGGCGCTGCTCAGAAGGGGGCGGAGGTGGAGGTAGCCTGGGCGCCGCCCTGCGGGAGCCGAGCTCCAGAGCAGCAGAGACTGCAATCCCGAAAAAAAGCACGCGGGGGCGCCAGGACGTGTGCGGACGCCGGCGAGGCAGCGCAAGGTGGTTTCTGTCCATGTGAGTGCGTCCATGGGCGTCTTTGTGTGTCTGCGTTTCCGTACATGTGTGTACGAGTCAGGGGGTGTCTAGGTGGGATGTGTTCGGAACAACATGGCTGGTGTACCCCAGAATCAGGTACTCCAAGTGTCTTTTTGATGAGGACGATGCTTGATATGTTGCTATGTGTGTGTGGATGGGGAGGCAGGAGAACGTGTGTGTGTCGTCGTGTGTGCAAGGCGTAGCCTCTGAGTCCCTGATCCGCGTCTTGGATTTTTGAAGTCACATTTCTTCTGGGTTTTTACCCCCTTTCCAGTATCCTATGTAAAAGGAATGAGGACTCACAACGCAAATTTCCACTACCCTAGTCACATCTTCAGCATGGTTCTGGGTGACCCTGTTGGGCTAGATGTGACATTGTGTCTGTGAAAATGGGTGTGCCTCAGAATATCAGTGTCACTCTGAGTTATAGTGTGTTGTGTGTGTGACAGGTGGATGTTGGAGGAGACTAGTTCAGGATTATGGAAGTAAAAAATTTCCATTCTCTTGTTGGTTTGTGGATACCACCTTCATAGCGTGCTCACGCGCTATGTGTGTGTGTGTTCCTTTCTCGGTCTCTCCTGTAGCAGTCTCTCTTTGTATCTCTCCTCATCTCTGTCTCTCCCTCTCTCTGTGACTCATCTCTGCGGTTTTGCCCTCCCCAGCTATCCCCTCCCCCACCCAAGAGTGGGTGGGAGTATGAGGGGATGGGACCAAGGGACTGAAAATCAGGGTGAGCACCCTGTTCCTATTACTTACAATTGCCAGACACACCAGTGGCCCCCAGCCCTATCCCAGTCCCCTTCCCAGGTCTCCCTATCCTACTGAACTGGAGTGAGCTGGGAATAGAGCAATAAGGCTTTCCAATGGGGTCTTTTTTAGAGAGGCCCTCAGCACCTTCTTTCAATTCAAAGTGGAGACCCCTGCCCCTCTCATAAAATGATCTTTCCCTGCCTGTCCCCCATACCCAAGGCTGACGTCATGAAAAACTGCAGAGGTGAGTCACTGGTTGGGGGGAAGGGAGGAAAGGGGTGGATGGCGAGCTGCAGGGGGGCCCCAAGCCCCTGCTTTCTCTTTCTCTCCCAAACTTTCTCAGGGAAAAGACCCAATGCTCTGCCCCCTCCCCTGGTTTTCCAAATCTTCAGCTTGGATCACTACACTGCTGGACCCCATCTTCTCCTCCTACCCTACTGGAGAGTATGGGAGATTCAGAAACAAAGAGAGATAGATTTATATAAACAACTCAGAGCAAACATCGGGAGTGTTCTTGAGGTCCCCATCTCAGCTTTGCCTTTTCCAGCTCTGTCTCTCCATTTCTCTTTCTTTCCTGCCATCTTCTTCTCTCCCCATCCCCAGGAACCTGACCAACTTTTTTCAGAAGCCCCTAGAGGTAGCAGGATATGAAGGGCACAGCACATCTTCAAGAGGTAGAGTGTGTGTGAATAAACTGACCCAAGTAGGGAACTGGAAAGGAGGGAGGCAGAACAGACCCAGAGATTCAGAGACCATGCAGACTGTGTGTGTTTGTGTGTGTGTGTGTGTGTGTGTGTGTGTGTGTGTGTGTGTCCAGACTGTGGAGTCACCAAGCCTATTGCTGTTCCTGCCAGGGGCTTCCACTTTGCTGTTCCCTCCCCCACCCATGATGACTTAGTTTCTTGAGATGTCAATTTCTGAGACGCTCCCCTAGGCTGCTGGACCAGAATGGAGAAAGAAAAGAGTGGGGAGTAGGGGAAGAATGGAGAAAGGGAGAAACACTCTGAAAACAAGGGGCAAAGACCTGAACTTAGGGGCTGTAGATGAGTGGCTTGGATACTGAGGCTTCATGGCATAGAAATCTAGAGAAAAAGAATGCTTGTGGGGGAGGGGCAGGAAAGATCAAAGGCACATAGAAATCCACATAACTTCTAACATATACCAACAGGCATGGAAGGACCCAGAGAAACCACAAAGACACATGTGTACACCCACCCATGCACACATTATTGACACACCAAGCCAGGCACACTTTTCAGATACCAGCAGATGCCCAGACTGGATACATGCAGACTCTTAACTGCACTGTTATATGGGCACTCAGAAAGGATTAGAACGCATACACATTTATACACAGATACCTGGAAACAGGCAAAAACACAGACACGCAGATCGGAAAAGACTATATATTTAAGTTGGAACACTACCATGCCCATCCACTCTCTGATTAAATACACAATGGGTTCCCCAATTCCCTTTCTTTTTCTTTCCTCCCATGTTTTATTAATTTCTGTACACATACATATGTACATGCTCACATAGGTCCTGTGCACATACATAAGCCCGCAAGGACAGTTTCTCTACGTGCCTGTCTCCCCTCATCTCACACTCGGTCCCTTAGCCCCATCAGCCTCTCAGTCTCCCCTCTTACTCCTTCTCTCCTTCCTTCTCTCTTGGATGGCATCCCCTCCCCCTCTCCAGATGTCTGAGCCATCTCTCTCTGATTCATCCTCCTCAGGAAGGTAACGTGACCCCCTCCCCATTCCACTGCTCTCAGTAACTAGGCTGGAAAGATAAAAGGGAGATGAGAAGAGGAAGGAAGAGGAAGGAAGGGAGCCCACAGGGGCAGGGGGGAGGTCCTAGATTGTTGTCTGTGGGGTCTGCTCCCCGCCTCCTTCCCTTGGCATCTCCACAGTCACCTTGGCTGTTTGTATTTTTTCTCCTTCAGCCTGTTCCTTCTACCTGTTCCAGATTCTTTCCTTCCTTCCTCCCTCTCCTGTCGCCTTCTCTTCTCTCTTTCCTCTCTCTACTCCTCCCCACCTTTTTCCCCGCAGAGCTGATGGGCTTTCTTCTGGGAAAGTCGAGCCACTGATGGAACCGAGAAGCTACTGTTGGCTATAGAGGGAAAACACGTGAGTGAGTGAGTGAGTGAGTGAGTGTGTGTATTAGAGGAAAATGAGGGTCAGTGCTAGGAAGAGATGAGGAGGGGGTTGAGCACTGGCTCTGAGTCTCTGAGTCCCTGACAGTCAACCCTGATCCTGGTTTCCAGAGTCTTAGGGCACCGGTGCCCCGTGTGTGTCCATGGGCACCCCTGTGTCTGCAGTTCTTGTGTGTCTGGTGTGTGTCATTGTCACTCCCCCCTTTCTCTGCCCACGCCCCCGCACAGCTCTGTCTGCACCGCAGACCCCCTCTCCCTCCCTCCCCTTCATTCCTGCAGTGGCCGCTCCCCTTGGCTCCCTCCTGTCTCCCCTGCCCCCTCCCCATTTCCGTCCCCTCCCACCCCCGCCCACGGCTGGTCTCCCTTCACTGGACCCGGCTCGCTGATGGATTCTCTGCGCAATCTGTGCGTCATTGCCCCCCACTCCCCGGAACCTCTAGCTGTCCAAACCCCCAGCCCCAACCCCTCTGGCAGGAGATACGGACGAGGGGTCTGGTGGCAATAAGGGGCGATTTCTGACGTTGCACGCCCCTCGCCCCGCATCCCTTTTAAATCTTCCCTTTAAGCGATGGAAAGAGCTAGAGTTGAGTCACCCCCCCACCTGCGCAACCCCCTCCCCACCTGGTCTGCTCTTGCCCTCCAAACGTCCTTTAGGGGGAAAGCAACGGGAGGAAAAGAAGCAGAAGGAGGGTGGGGAGAGGTGGGCTGAAAAGGGGCACAGCAGAGGCGCCAACATACGCTACAGTCAGCTGGACAGAAGGACAGACACACCTTTTTCTTCAGACATGCACCGACCGTGAACAGATAAGACACAGAGGCACACACATCCCGTCTTTCCCCTTTCTCTTCCGACTTAGATCCTTTTCGGTGGGATTCCCAAAACCGCAAGATGCACCCATCTGCCCTGGCCCAGGGCCGGCACCCCGCACCGCGGATCCGCGGACAGCGCCTGCAGGAGCGCAGATCCATCCCTCTTTTCTCAGGTTCATGCCGTCCTTGGGCGTGTTCCCCATGGACCATGAGGTCGGGAGATGGGGAGCCTGCCCCTTCCTCTACGATTTTGGAATTCTTATCTCCCCCGCCCCAGTATGGATCTCCTACTGGTGCCCAGTCAGACCTGGGAGTGTCCCCATCCTAGTCCGTTCCGCGACATGGGCTCCCACCGCTGCAAGTTGCTCTGTAACCCATGCTCCTGCCTTCCAGCACCTCTGCATCCACCTTTCCATTCATTCTCCCATTCATTCATTCATTCATTTCTCCTCGTCCCTCCTTCATTCATTCATAGCCCCCAACATCCCCCGACTCGGCATTTCATTCATTCATTCATTCATTCATTTTCCCTGTGCTCTTATTAGCGCACGCCCCTCTAGCCAAGGGCCCCAGTGCGCAGGCGCAGGCCGGGAGAGGACCGCATCCTCCAATAGCTGGGGATCCTCCCGCCTCTAGGCGCCCGCCCGCTTCCCCATGAATGAACATTGACGTCAGTGGGGCGGGGAGAGCCCACGTGACCCCGCGCGCTCCCCTTTATAAACCGGCAGCGGCGCGGGCGCTGTCCAGCGTGCTGAAGCCGGAGCGAGCGAGCCTCCCGGAGCCGCGCGGACTCCGCGGAGCCCAGCCCACTGGACGCCAGACCTTGACCGCCGCTCGTATCCCAGCCACAGCTCGGAGCCGAGGCGGACGCGTCCCGACCTTCCCCTGTCCCCACCCCGCCTTGACCCTCCTCTCCACTTCAAACTGGTAAATACGCCTTCGTCTGTCTCTACAACCCCAGGCAGCCGTGGGCGTGAGGGAGGGTTTTCTCTCTTCCCAGATGGGGGTGTTGAAAACACAGCGGGGAGCCCCCCGTAAGGGTCCTTGGTAAATGAGGAAGTCGCCTCTTTTTTCTTGATGCTGGTCGCCCACGCACCATCCGGGGAGTCCTGTGGGGAGGGAGCAGAGATTTCCCCCTTATTCTTGCTGCTTAGTACGTGGGCGCTGGCAATGAGATGGCTCAGATAAGGGGGCGAAAGGCACCGCGGGTGCAGGGGTTGGCGCATCTTCTCATTTATACGACTCCAGAGATCGGCACATCTTCCTCCTTTGCTCCTAAACGTCCTTCTTCTGGGTAAGATTAGGGGAATCAGGGAAGCCCAGATTTCCTGGTTAAAGGTGGAGGAAGAAAATATTGAACGAGTGGAAAATTCTTACAGAAATTCTTTCTTTTGCTCCTTCTATTTTTCACAGTCTCCGACAGTCTCTCGATCATGAAATCGCTCAGATTGCCGGCTTCTGCCCTCTTCTGCTTCCTTCTACTGATTAAGGGGCTGGGAGCTGCGCCCCCGGGGCGCCCAGAGGCGCAGCCACCTCCCCTCAGGTCTGAGCATAAAGAGCCGGTAGCTGGGGACTTAGCGCCCCGGCAGAAGGATGGTAGCGCCCCAGATATCCGAGCCACTCGAAATTCAGAGCCGCAGGACGAAGGAGAGCTTTTCCAGGGCGTGGATCCCCGGGCGCTGGCCGCGGTGCTGCTGCAGACACTCGACCGCCCGGCCTCTCCACCCGCGCCGGGCGGCTCTCAGCAGGGGCCAGCGGAAGAAGCAGCAGAAGCTCTGTTGACCGAGACGGTGCGCAGCCAGACCCACAGCCTCCCAGCGCCAGAGAACCAAGCACCCGCGGCTCCGCCTCGTCATCAGACTCAGGAGAATGGTCCCGAGGCAAGCGACCCCTCTGAGGAGCTCGAGGCGCTAGCTTCCCTGCTCCAGGAACTGCGAGATTTCAGTCCGAGCAGCGCCAAGCGCCAGCAAGAGACGGCAGCAGCAGAGACGGAAACTCGCACTCACACGCTGACCCGAGTCAACCTGGAGAGCCCCGGGCCAGAGCGCGTATGGCGCGCTTCCTGGGGAGAGTTCCAGGCGCGTGTGCCGGAGCGCGCGCCCCTGCCACCCCCGGTTCCTCCGCAGTTCCAAGCTCATGTACCCGAGAGCGGCCCCCTTCCCGAAGCCAATCAGTTCGGGGGAAAGGTGCCTTCCCCCAAAACACACCTAGGTGAGGCATTAGCACCCCTGTCCAAGGCGTACCAAGGCCTGAGCGCCCCCTTCCCCAAGGCGCGCCGGCCAGAGAGCTCACTCCTGAGCGGCTCCGAGGCGGGGGAGCGCCTTCTACAGCAAGGGCTGGCACAGGTAGAGGCTGGGCGGCGGCAGGCGGAAGCCACTCGGCAGGCCGCGGCTCAAGAAGAGCGGCTGGCTGACCTCGCCTCCGACCTACTGCTCCAGTATTTGCTGCAGGGCGGGGCACGGCAGCGAGGCCTGGGGGGTAGGGGGCTGCAGCAGGAGGAGGAGGAGCGAGAGAACGAGAGGGAGGAAGAGGAGGCGGAGCAGGAGAGACGCGGCGGGGAGGAGAGGGTAGAGGAAGAGGACGAAGAGGCGGCGGAGGCGGAGGCGGAGGCGGAGGAGGCGGAGAGGGCGCGGCAGAACGCGCTACTTTTCGCTGAGGAGGAAGACGGGGAAGCTGGAGCCGAGGACAAGCGCTCCCAGGAGGAGATGCCTGGCCACCGTCGGAAGGAGGCTGAGGGGGTAGAGGAGGGCGGGGAGGAGGAGGACGACGATGAAGAGATGGATCCGCAGACGATCGATAGCCTCATTGAGCTGTCCACCAAACTCCACCTGCCAGCGGACGACGTGGTCAGCATCATCGAGGAGGTGGAGGAGAAGCGGAAGCGGAAGAAGAACGCCCCTCCAGAGCCTGTGCCACCCCCACGGGTTGCCCCCGCCCCTACTCACGTCCGCTCCCCACAGGCCCCACCCCCCGTCCCCGCCCCCGCTCGAGATGAGCTGCCCGACTGGAACGAGGTGCTCCCCCCCTGGGATAGGGAGGACGAGGTGTTTCCCCCTGGGCCCTACCACCCTTTTCCCAACTACATCCGGCCGCGGACCCTGCAGCCTCCTGCTGCCTCGCGCCGCCGCCACTACCATCACGCCCTGCCGCCTTCGCGCCACTATCCTGGCGGGGAGGCCCAGGCACAGCGCGCACAGGAGGTGGCGGAAGCGGAGGAGCGCCGGCTGCAGGAGCAGGAAGAGCTGGAGAATTACATCGAGCACGTGCTGCTCCGGCGCCCATGACCAGCCCCGCCCCGCCGCCGCCACCCCCCTCCGTGTTGCTTCTCTCCCCTCCGGGTGTTTGCATGCGTCGGGTCCCCGCCCTTGCCCCGCCTCAGCTCCGCCCCCGCTCGCCTGCCGCCGGGCGGTCGGGCTGTGCCGGGACCTGTCAGACCTCTTCTTGGGTTCAAAGCCCGAACTCCCCAGACTTACTCACGGGTGTCCCGAGGCCAGCCAGGCGGGCCGGTGGTTTGTGCGAGTTCCCTCCCGCTGTCCCCACCTAGTCTCTCTCGGGATATCCCCGTGTGAAACTGGAAAAAGTTCCAGTTGTGTCTGTCTCCCGCCCTTTGGGCCTCCCACAAGCCTCTACACTCTCTCCCTATCGCTGTGAATTTACCCCTTCTTTTCCTTCTCTGTTGTAAATACCCCTCACGGAGGAAATAGTTTTGCTAAGAAATAAAAGTGACTATTTTATTAGGACTTTGTTCTCGGTTATTCACCCGTCCCCTTGGGCCTGCGTGGTCCTATCCAAGGGGCGGTGAGGAAAACGCCAGCCACAGTACCCATCTCTTGCTTAAATGTGAGGGTTGAGTGGCGAAACCACCTTAAACTGTATTTGCGGGGTAGAATAGGCTCACATCCATTAGGAAACCCTAAATTCCACTTAGCTTAGGGGTGGTGTTTAAAATCAGGGTTTCCCAGGGCCTGGCAGAGAGATGCAAAGTAGATAAGCCAAAGCTCTGGGCCACCAAGGAGGCTCTTCTTTCTGTGATTCTGGCCACACAAAGTGCTGGTGGCTCCCCACAGCCTTTATCTGTTCCCTAAATTCCGTGGTCCTACATACTTCACAAGAAATATGGGGAGGGAGGTTGGCAGCCACAGAAACATCCTGGTTTTAGCCACTTCTCAAACTGAACTGAACCATCTTCCACAAAGAAACCTTAGGGAAGTAAAACCGGATCTCCAGAAATTTCTCCTTCCTGGATGAAGGCAGCTCAGGGCATTTGTTTGGGGTAGGGGTGTCAGATAAAATACAGGACACCCAGTTAAATCTGCATTTCAGATAAACATTGGATACATTTACATAGGGTACATTTATCCTTTAAAAAAAGATACATTATCATATAAATTGAATTGGGTATCCACTTATTTTTTGGCCCTAAATCTGGCAACCCCAGTTCTGGGGAAGAGTCAAATGCACGGTGTTCTCTTCCCCTCCTGGATGATCCCAGCAGCCTGCATTCCTTCATAGAGCCTTAGGCAGGCAAAGTCCAGAAACGTTTTTCCTTTTATTTCAGAGGAAATGAAATAAAGTCAGACACTTCCCCACCCCACCTCCTTAGCTCCTGCCTCACCCAGAACATAGAATGAAGGAGGGACAGGGCCCAATCTCCCACGAAGCCTGCCCTTCCTTCAATCCTCCCTCCCGTCAAAGTAGGCAAGGTTAGAAAAAACTTAACTATGTTATTTCTCGCTGGGCACTGTGTAGAGGCCCTACTGTAGCCAAGAAGGAAGGGAGGGGGGCAGATGAGGGGAAAGGGCAGCCTTCTTACTACACAGATGCCCCCCTCCCAGGCAGAGAAGCTGCCCTGGCTGGCTGTAGGGAGGGGTGGAGGTAGGTTATGGGGTAGGGAGAAGAGAAGAGCCCTGAAAACCTTTTCCCTTTAACCTGATGTATTTATATATTTACAGTTATAAGAGAGGGAAGGAAGTTTGGGGTGACATTAGTTCTTCAAAGGCAGAGAATGAAAGCCAAATAGCACCCCCATCTTGGTCACATTTTCCTGCCTCCTTGCTCCAAAAACCTTCAGTGGGAAAAGGGGGAAACAGGAGGTAGGGGGTGGAGGAAGGGAATGTTTGAGGGTCCTGAGCCCACAGCTCACTCCATAAGAAGGTGAGGCAGCAGAGGAGGGGCAGCTGAGTCCTACCCAGGAAAGGGCCACTCGTGCCCTGCCTCTCCACCAGCTCCCAACATCTCCATGCGGCCCAGGCGAGGGCTATGCCAGACCCATCTCCTCCAGCACACTGCGAGGCGACTCATCCTCCTAAGGCAAAGAGGGTGACGCAGAGACACCAGAAGAGGCAGACAGGGAATGAGGGAAGTGGGTGGGCAAGACAACAGCATCACGAGGACAGAGGCAGAGAAGGGGGAAGCACACAAGAGAAACGGGGTGGGGGGGGGAGAAGAGAAGCCAATGTGAGCCCAAGGCCAGAACAGCTGAGGACCCTTCATGGGAGCTCCCCAGCTTCCTGGGACCACCCCCCAGAGCCAACTATGGCAAGGAGGGGGTCCAGGTTGAGTCTACCACCACCCAGAGAATCCAAAGCCAGGAGGTTGGTGAGTAAGGGGGCTCAGCCTTAGTTCTGAGGGGGATGGGAAACCTGTTTTCCAGGGTTGGGGGGTAGCAGATGATTGAGTCCTTTTTTTCAGGGGTAGGTGGGGGTAGTAAGAGGTTGACATCAAGCCCCTGAGGAAAGGTGAACCATACTGCAGAGAGATGAGTCATTAGGGTCTGAGCAGAGCATTAGTAACGGGTGTGTGTGCCAGGGCGTGCATGCGTGCGCTCACATGTGTCTGTGTGAGTGTGTGTCTGTGTGTGTGTCTGTGTGTGAAAGGGAACCTGGACCAGTGAGGTGACAAGTTCCATTCTGCTCTTTCTTCTACTGCAGAGATGAGCCCTCTATCTCTCCCCCTCCTCAGAGCCAGCTTAGGCCAGCTTGCTCATCTGCAGATTCCGGTGACTCATCTTCCTGCACCAAGTCTCAGCAGTGGCACAACAGAGAGGGGGCAGGCAGTAATGGAGTGAGGGCAGGGGTGCCAAATAGCAGAGTGAACCAACAGCTAGGTGCTCTCTACCTCAACCCCCAAATCCATACAGCCTTTTGCTTCTGAGAAGCAGAGGCTCATTTTGAATGTGTGTATGTAAAAACAAAAAAAGGTAGAGAGAAGACACCAGGGAAAAAAAGAATTATCTACCACGTGCCCCTTTTCAAATTCTCTAAGTAACCTTTAAATGCCAAGAGAAGTGGGACAAAGGAGACTTGGCTAGGTCAAAACACCCTGGGTCTTGGGAGAAAGGAGGGGAGAATTGGCACAGGCAGGCTGTCTGTTACCTCCACCTCCCACCCCAAGCAGTCAAGGCTTGAAGGCAAGCTGGCCAACTGGGCGCTGTGGTGGCCAGACGCCACAGGGAAGGGGGCCCCCTCGGCGGAAGCGGGAAGGTGGCAGCTGTGGCCAGCAGGAAGGGTGTCCAGGGGAGGAATGGCACCCTCCACCATGGTACTCTTCCTCCTCCTCACTGTCCCGGGCTCGTACCTCCTGCAGCAGGTCGGCCTGCTCAATAGCCTTCAGCACACTCTTCTTGGAAGTGTCCTGGACATCACCCCCCATCAAAAACTCATCCAAGATGAAGTAGGCCTTCTCAAAGTTAAAGATGATGTCCAGCTCACACACCTGGGAGGGTGAGAAGACAAAGTTAAACACCGAGGTGCATTCTCACTCCGCCTGCTCCACCTTTTTTCTTAACATGGCTCCATGCCTTCCTCATGACCACTCCTCCCACCTTGAGTTCTTGTCCCAGGTCTATGTCCTTTCAACCCTTAGGCCTTAGTACTTGGTTCGGCTTTTCCTTCTCCTCTTGCCTCTTTCTATGTGATCATAAAATATTAGTGCCCTTGACTATGGCTCCTGTTGCCTTCCCCCCAAAATCTGTGACACTGTTCCCACCAGCGGCTGGGCTAGCCTCCTTCCTTAGGTACCGTGAGGCAGAGAAGGAGGAGATTCTGGATCAGCAGCAGGGCTCTGCTACTAACCAGCTAGCTGTATATGTCATTTAATTTCTCTGAGCTTCAGTTTTCTCATCTGAAAAGAGGACATTAACATCTACTTGGAGGACGTAATGAGAAGTAAACAAAAGAACTTAAAAACGCGTTGTAAATTGTTAAGTGGAATACAAATTATGGAGTTATTACTATTCTCCATCTAAAATCTACGCTGACTGCCAATGCCCAGGCTATATCCCAGATCAGTTCATTCAGAATTTCTGGGGGTAGGACCCAGGCATTACTATTTTTAAAAACTCTCCAGAAGTTTCCAGCAGGAAGTCAAGGTCAAGAACCACTGATAAAATCTGAACATGGCCTCTGTCCTTTTGTGAGAAGTCTGAGCTGAGCCCTAGATGGATTGATTAAGTGGCAGATTCTGGTTCCCACCTCCTCCCCTGGACTGATTAAGGGGCATGGCTAATAGGTTTAAAGCTTAAAGAAGGGAATTAAATACTGTTCTCACTGCTCCAATTTCAACTCTCTCTCCAGAGTCCCAGGACAGAGTGGAAGGGCCCCAGAGTTTGGAAGAAAGAGAGGACTGCTGAGTATGAAAACCAGGGAGGGTGGGGAGACTTACACTGCCGAAGTATTTGTCCAGGAGCTCTACATATCGGTGGATCAGCTCTAGCGTGATGAGCTCATTGTCTTGGCCCTCGATGGCGCAGCAGAAGTAGAGGCTGGCATATCTGAGGACAGGGGTGCATGAGAGATAGCTGGGACAGCTACTGGGCCTGCTTCAGGACCCAGGCATTCTGGGCTCAAACCTTCTATTTTTCCTCATTCCCAGCCTAGGGTCTGTGTGGCTACTGGACACAGGTGGGGTGGCCCCAGGGCATGCAAATAGTAACAGGCTTGGCCTCTTTGCCTCTCTCAAAAACAGGGAAAGACCAAGCTCTTTCCTCATACCCTCTGATCTATTCAGTTTGACTCAGCAAAAACTTGAGCCAACAAACTCACCTGCTCAGAGAAGGAACTGGAAAGGGTGTGTGTGTGTGTGTGTGTGTGTGTGTGTGTGTGTGTGTGTGTGTGTGTTGGGAAAAGTGGTGCAGGATTTATGACTGTTGAATGAGACAGCAAGAGACATGTTAATGGGCAAAATAGGAGCTTTGAGACAGAGATATGCACATGAAGTAAGCTGTCAAACTTGAGCAAAACCAAGTGGGGAACAAGAATTTCTTCAAGGTGAGTTTGGAAAGGAAAGGAAGCCGGGGTTCATCACTGCCCTCCAAATGTCCTTAGCTCCCAGTTCTCCCTGATCTAGGGACCGCTTATTACTCAGTCATTTAAACCCACTGCCAGACCCCAATCAAGCAGGATCCAGGCAGGTCTGAAAGTAGGTGGTAAGTCACCTCTTATAGACTACTTTGAGGTCCCTCCACTCCAGGAAGCTGCACATCTTGGGCTTGCGAGCCAAAACAACCTGCATAAGTTCCCGAACCATCTTCTTTCTCTCCTTGTCTGAGGTGGCCAGGTACCATTTTTGCAGCCTCAGCTTTCCCTGTCGGCTGAACAGCAGCATGAATCGCATCTGGAATGGAGGGGAAAGGGAGAAGCAGAGCTGAGGTTCAGATATTTTGTTCTCTGAGTTTCTTTTCTCCATAAACACACAGCCCCAAGCACATCCCATCTCTTTTCCACTCACAGCTTCTATTTTCTTCCAAATATCAGCCCTCGATCTCAACTCTGGGTATTCTCACCAGCTGGTGCCTTTTGGTCTGGCGGGGTGGCAGAGCTTCTGAGTCTGTCTGCCGTTTGGATTCAAATTCTGGCTCTACTAGTTAAATAATTTGCCTTGGACAATTACTTTGTCTATAGGCTCAGTTACCTGGTCTGTACCATGGAGATAATAAAAGTACCTACCTTACAGAGTTGTTAGGAGGGATTAAATGAGTTGATATATGCAACAATGTCTGGTACATGGTAAGCACTGTAACATGTTAGGTGTCACTATTATTATTCCCTGACCTCTTGCTTCCTAACCGTTTTCCAAAGGTAAGTAAAATGCCTAGCACAGTAACAAGCAGCCCATAGGTGATGTCAAAGGGATGTCTGCTTTCTCCATATTCCTTCTACCTACCGCCACACTGAAATCGGGTATTTTGTCCCTGGAGAAGCTACCTCAATTCTCCACCCCATCCTTGCTGATGTCCTTGCTGATGTCCTCAATATACTGCCCTCATGTGCCAGTTCTATGCCAAGGAGTATCCTTCACATTAACACATGGTACTGGGACTCCCAAATGCTATCCTCCCTCTTAACCATTTGGGCATTTGGCCATTGATACTTCTCTCTCTTCTTCTTTTTATGGTGCCTCCTGCCACAAGCTCACTCTTCCCCCAGATACTCGGTGACCAAGTTCCCTCTCAGTTCCTCCGTTAAGACAAAGCCATCCAGGGTGGCCCTCCTAGGGAATGTTTGTGGAACAAAGCGCAAGCTGGGTAGTGGGGAGGAATGCAGAGCCCTCAACATACTGAGTGCCTCTAGCTACCCAGTTCCAGGGGGTCCAGGCCAAATTCTGGAGTTATTGCCTTCTCCATGCAGCTCTTCTCTCCATGGACATTATCAGGGCTGGAATCCCTGGGTGCGTGGAACAGCACTAGTTTAGTAGGCTAAAGATCAGAATTCACGGTTTTTTTGGTGGTGAAGAAGGGGAACAGAGAGGCGCACGGGAGCCGCGCGCGTCGAGGACAGCGGTGAGGGCGAGAAGGAAGACGGAAGGCCTGGGTTCCGGAAAGAGAATGGGGTGAAGGGTGGAGAGCGAAGAGCACTAGAGTCAGAGTTCCAAAGCCGGGTCCCCTGGAGCAAGATCTCAAGGCCACCTGGCTTCCCCACTTCACCCAGCCTCTAGGCGAGCCGGGCAATAAACCCAGGCAGGAGGAGGTCCACTCCTCAGACCCGGAAACTATCCCTTCCCACACAGCGCTAACCTCGCGGGCCGCTTCTCTTCTCTGGGCTGCGCAGGGACAGAGTGTGACTCGCTCCCTCCGCTGCCAACAGGCCCTCGCGCCCCTATTCTTCCGACAAGTCTCCTGTGGCAGTGGTCGGGACCCTTTGGATCGCTACCTGCGCGCTCCCCCAGGCTCGGGACAGTACCGCCGCCCCTTAAATCAGCCTCCTCTCGCCCAGCTAATGCGCTATCTCTCTGCCCCTTCTCCCTAAAGCCGTTTCCAGCTGCTCTTCCTTCTGAGGCCGGCTCGCCCACCCGCCCATCAAAATGAGGGCCTCTGAGGACCCGAAGAAGAAAGAGCGGCTCCCACAAAGGGCGGCCCCCAAGGAACCCCGCAGGTGCAGCCCACGCCCCTCGGTTCCCCCTCCCCTCTCTCTTCGCACAGCCTACCATCCTGCAGCCTCCGGCTTGGCGCGTCCCTCTCCGGCCACCGTAGGCGCCAGCTCCACTCCCTTTTTTCTCCTCTTTCCTTTTTCTCCCGTTCTGGCTTGAAGCTCCGCCCCGTTCCGCCCCTTCACTTTGAGTACTGCGCAGGCGCCAACGCTGCGGGGAGCGCGGGCGGTAATGGAGGCGGGGAAGCGGAAGCCATGACAACCAGGTCCTTGACTTTAACTTTGAGTGGCTCTGTCGTCATGGTAACAAGCCTGTCCCGTGGGCTGGTTGAAGGATGGGGGAGGACAATGAGGTCCTCGCGCTTTGGAACTTGGGGAAAAGGGCGGGAAAAGGAGTGCGAAGTGGATGGGAGGATCACTGTGGTTTGTAAGGACGTAGGGGTGAAGGCAATTGAAAGGGAGAGCGTGGGAACTGAATGTAGGGAAGGAGGAATGATGCGAGGAAGACTGGAAGACAAAGGGTGGTGCGGGCACACAGGAGGAAAGTATAGATCTCAAAATAGATATCTGCTTAGAATCTGCTAGATGAACACCCTCTTAGAGTAAGAAATGTATAGGTAATGAGGGACAAGAGAAGAAAAGAAAAGAAGGGGCTGATATAAAACTGATGTAGAGAAAGGAGGGAGAAACATGAATTAAGGTGAAAGGGGAGAAATAAAGAGAATCCTAAAAGGTTAGCATGGGTCAAAACTAAAAGAGAATATATATAACCCAGACCCAAGTGTAAAGTGTAGAGAATATATATAACCCAGACCCAAGTATAAAGATCAGAAGGATGTAAACTGTAGCATGAGCTTTTTAGCTGAGGATGTGTGTGTGTGTAAGTGTATGCTAGTGTGTGTCTCTGTAGTAAAGTGGTTTGCATATAAAGAAGATGTTAAATTGTCATGCTGAAAAATTAATGGCTATTTTTAGATAATTGCTGGTAACTAATGGTGCTATTATTTTTTAGTAGCACTTGAAGCAGTTGTTGATAAGGTCTTACCTGTCCCAATTTATGTTCTTTTATTACTCTTCGTTATGGAAGTAATATGCTTTAGTTGCAAGAGGATGGGCTTAATTCACCTGGGATGCAGTCTGATCTCTGACCCTTACTAGCCTCAGGTGAGTCATTTAACTCTCCATTTCCTCCTTTTAAACATGAGGATAGGAATACCTGCCTTGCAAGATTGTTCTGAGGATGCATAGAAAGTATTTGGCACACTGTAAACCCTTCATAATGGCAGCAATTATCATTATTTCCCTTTCCCACCTTCTTTCTTCTACTACTTTTCTTCTTTCTTTCTTTTTCACTTCCCTTTCTCCTCTGCCTGTACCTTAGGTTTGTCAATGGCATAGACATTGGCTGAACTATCTTGGTGCTGTTTTTTAGGTCAAGAATAATATCAATAAAGTAAGTTGCTAGATTTAGAAAGGATAAACCATTGCTGAGTGAAAAGAAGGAACGAGTCTGTGTAAGAAGGGCAGAAGGCATAACAAGTGAAAAAAGATATGTCCTCGCTCATGGGAATGAGGAGAAGGTTCTATATAAGGAAGTAAGGAACTGTGAGGTAAGGACTAAAGCAGAGAGTGAGGCAACACCCTGTGGAAGTTTGGAAGCTCTAGAGGTATAAACTCCTGCATTCTTTGGAAAGCTGACACTTTCTAGAACTCCTTGTCTCAATGCGGTATGCCTAGCTGCAGAAAAATATCTCATGAGAGCATTGTTAGAAATATCAGTTGTGCTCATGTTGAATTATAGAATTCAAGTGGTTTACACTAGTTAGAAGACACTGGATCAGATTTCTTCATTGTTAGTGAACAATGAATGTAGAGGATCTATGATTTAGTGCATCCAATACAGGTGTGTCTGCAGATGAGTTCAGATTTGAGGCAGTGGCAATTGGGAGCCGTTAGAGTTGTCTGAACAAGTGAATAACTTGGTGAAACAGTTTTAAGCAAATTAATCTCAAACTAATGTAGGGGACAATTTGGAAGGACAAATCAGAGAAAGAAGGCAACAGTCTGAAAACCAACCTGGCAACGTGGGATTTCATCCTCAGGTGTGTTCCTTGAACCTGACTTGCTATTATTTTTACTTTGTGATTTCGTTCACTGTTTTCTGGAATGCCCTGCCATTCCCTCCCCATGGACCTAAATTCATCTTATTTATCCTTTAAGTTTCAATCAAGCAGCCACTCCTGATGAGCCTATATGCTCTAGTTTAGATTATGGTGATCACAATGTTCCCTTAATCATTTCAGTGACTCGCATAGTGTTTCTTTTAGATTTTTGGTGTCTATTCTCCTTAGGTACTTGATGGTCAGAAACATTACTTACAATTTTTTATAAGTGCTTCACAACACCCAGTATGAAGTTAAGCTTTTAAATAAATACTTGTTAAATTGAATGGAGTCCAAACCTTGGCAAGATCTTGGTTGAAGCCACAACTGCTTTGCTCCAAAGAAGAGCTTTCCACTGGCGTCAAAGCGACATCTGGTGGCTAGGGGATCAAAGGCTACATTCAGGACACTGGTGTTCAGGTTGGTAAGGCAAAGATGTAAATGCACAACCTGCAGGTGACTGGCATGTGAGGGCAGCACCTTCGTTCCCGACTACGACTGAGCTCTGCTCTGTGTTCACAGAGGCCTGTTCACAGATGTGATAGAGAAGGCGGGCGTACAGGTACAGTGCAGTGGTGAGGAACACAGACATGCCCAACTGTGTGGGGCTAAGTAACAACAACAACAGCAAGTTACTCAACCTCAGTTTTCTTATCTCTACATAAATGTTCACTACTATTAGTACAACAAAACGTACTTGAAGAATCACCTTAAAAATAATTTGGAAAATGGATGATATCTCCTTGACAAGGAGATAGAATATATGCATATATTTTACCATTGAGATTACAAAAGTCATACCCATTGCCCACACGTGGGCATGCAAATAAATAATTCCACTGTGTGAGGTTTGCAAGAAATCTGCAGTAATGATGTTAGAAGCAGATCTTGTTGGTTTTTCACCTCTAAAGAAATAGAGAGAGGAAGAAAGGCTTGGAATAGCCAAGGAGGGGGTCCCGGCAAAGCCAAGCAGGTCTGGGCGGGCTTCGCACTGTGAAGCTGCATCATGATCTTTGTCCTCAAAATATCTGAGAAAAGCAGAGGGCACTGTTAAATGGAACACTTTCTGGAGCAAATGCCCTCTGCAGTGATGAGGGCATCTGAAGAATTCTTTTCTTTTGAGTCTTCTCAGCATGTATGGACAGTTTTTGAACTGTAAACTGCAGAATTGAGGCTAACCTGTTCTGCTTTTTGAAGCATCTTGTGAGAAAAAGTGGCTCTTTCAGTTTCTAAGCAAATACAGATAAGTTAACTCCTCAACAACTAGCCCAGTGCATGGAATGGGTCATATTTTCAAGGTGTAAGGAAGATGAAAGATTTATCTGGGTCCCGGTGTCCCTGTATTCTTGTACTGTTGCCTCCATGACTCCAGCAACCCTTATGAGCCCAAAGAGAATCTGTAGAAGAGGAAGGAATTATTTCTGCAGGAAGATTACTTTAGCACCAGCTGAAGTTCTGGCCACAAATCTCAGTGTAGAAGTATCTCGTGAACTGGATTGGGCCACATCAAGTTTTTGTGTCTATGGTCTAAGCCAGCTAGAAGCAGACCAAATGGCCTCTATGGGTTTTTATCTCTAGTTTTACAACCGTATCTTTGTCCTACAAAGCTTGCCATTTGAACAGGAAGATGAAAAACTCACTGAGGTTAAGAGAGCATCTCTCTCTAATGCTGAGAGCAGCTTTAGTGACCACCCATTCTGGGCTTCCTTTCCTCTGGTTCTTGCCTTGGTTCCCACTGGCCTTCTAAGGAGAGAGGAAGACCATCCTTCCAGGCTTGAATGGGCTTTGGGGCCCCTCTGACTATATCAGCTTCATGAGTGGAGAGAAAGCTTGAAGAAGGCAAACCTAAAGAGAGGAATCCATTAGGAGGCATCAAACAACCACATCTCCTTTGAACATCTTAGTGCATCAAGTTGGAGGCACCCAAGAATGCCCCCGATGAACCTTGAAAGGGAAATGGGAATGGAAAGGGTGGTGAGACGGCCCTTAGTACATGTCGAATGGTTGGGGAGTGAGTAAACAAAATCCCTTTCTGGATTTATATCATGATCAAAATTTGCTCCAAGGAAGTCTAACATAATTTAGAGAGAATGATAATGTGAAGGTTCTTTTTAGTTCAAGGTCTAAAATCTATCTTTATTCAGGCAATGGGCTTATTTAGGAAAGTTATGAAGGCTTATTTAAGCTTAAGTTAAGATTCCAGCCAGACAAATTATCACTTTTGATTGTTTTATACCATTTGAAAATGTTTGTATTACCGGAATCACAAAATTGAAGGATTGGGAGTTTCTTAACAGATACTTAGTCCCATCACTAGGAAGTTATCCCATGGATACATGAGCACATGTGCACTGGGATAAATGTGCAAAGATGTTCATCTCAGCATTGTTGATATCAACAATGATGATTTTAAAAAGCCATGAAAAACCAAAATATTCATCTTCAGCACTTAGGGAATTATAGTACATCTATATATGCAGCTGGTAAAAAGAAACAGGGACAAGTGTGTAGGATGTATCATTAGGTAAATAAAGTAGGCTTGATCTTATTTATGTGAAAATAGTGAGTCATTTACATATGCTTATAAATGCTTAGCAAAGCTCTAAGAGAACACCCAAGAAACTGAGGCCTGTTAAGTTCACACTTTTACCCTTTCTACCTGTTTGAATTTCTTACTATGAGCATGTGTTCTTTCTCACTTAAAAAAGTCACCTTGTCTTACATCTTGACCGCTGAAGCATCCCCACCAAGCAGTCATCCTGGCTGTCCTTAAACACTTCCACTGATGGAGAACTCACTACCTATTAACTATCAGACAATGTTTTGACCAAGACCTCCCAGATGATAATTACTTATTAAGATATGACCTAGATTTCTAGGGGCTAGATCTGTCAATCCTGTCTTGAGGGTCCTGGAGCTGGATGGCACACAATTTTGACAGATAGTTCTTGGTATTTTTTCAGTTTTAAAAATTATTTTTGAATATATGAACAGAAACTAATTGAGAGACATATATTTCTGGGAAGAACCTTCAAGTTATTAAAGGAAGAGAATAAAAGCCTTTTTAGAATGCCATTTTAAGGAAGATAAGAAGAGTGTGTATAAAAAAAGAACCTTGTTTTCAAGGAAGCTGATATGTTGATGGGGGTAGGGGATAACATTCACACTCAAAGAGCATACATGAATACAAGCACTGTTACATACCAGAAGAAGGAAAAATCAGTAAATGCCAAATGAACAATGATCTTGACTGGATCCATGGGAATGCTAGGTGGAAGAAATGGTCTTAGTTTGAGTTTTGAGAAATGGGGAGTGAGGGCAGTTGTAGGGGATGGAGGCATTTGGCGGTAGAAGGAAAGGGCAGGAACGGCGATGGGCACTCACAGGGACAGTGGGCATGAGCAGGCCTGTTTGGGTAAATGGAGGGTGTTTGGTGGAACCTTCTTTCTTTTTTGAGGATGATGCCCAGGGGGAGAATCATGCCCACACAACATGTCCCTGGGCCTTCTCGCAGAGCCCCAGCAGCCCGTCCCTGTGGACTCACCTGTGGTAGGTCAGCATTCCTGGTTCCATACATGTATGTTTCCTAATGATCCCTTTCACCCAAAAGGGCTATGAACTAACAGAATTTTGTTTTTGCATTGTGTGAAATGTGGAAAGTAAAGGCAGGAACTGTTTTGGGGATATTCTTTTTATTTACTTTATTTAAAAAACATTTTTACTTTTCTATATATCAGAAATGAAAAAGCATATATTTCAACACAATTTCAAGAATATTGGACTCCACATTTGGGTATCCTTGTGAATACTGTCTGTGGCTATCACTGTCCAGTGCATAATGAAAAAAAAAAAAAAGAACAAAGATTCTTCACTGAAGACATGGTGGGATGATGAGAGTTCTATTAGACTGCACTCATTCAACATCTATGTGCAATTCTTCAATAAATTGGTCCAGGCCATACCCTTTAACTAGTTGGTTTTCAGAAAAATTAACCTTTAGGATAGTTGAGCCCAAGTTCACTGTCTTGCTCATTCATATTCTCTCTCTCTCTCTCTCTCTCTCTCTCTCTCTCTCTCTCTCTCTCTCTCTCTCTCTCTTTCTCTCATCCTCTCATCCTCTCTCTCATCCACTGTTCACACACAGCAACCGGAAATGACACATTGAAGTGAGTCACCAATATGGCTATGAGTCACCCTATAATTGGGGAAAATTCTGTCCTACTGGGTCGTGCAGTCCCTGTACTCCTGCTCCTAGATATATTGGAAAAACTTGAAACCACTCTGTCCTCATTCTAATCTCTCTTACACACCACATCTTTTTGGTCCCTAAAGTGGGCTGAAGTTGTATAATCTTGGCAGGGGTTCTAATCCATCAAGTGGAAAGGCAAGGAAAGAAGAGTGATGGAATTTGGGCAGCCACAAGGTGGCAGTATGAGCCCCTTATGCTTGCCACCCAGAGGGTTATAGCTGTTAAGTGTCCAGACAGACTCCTGAGATGCAATGACACAGACCACAAAGGAACACTATAGCAAGTTTAAATAATATGATTTTCTTGATAATCCTCTTTTTCTCTAACAAGCACACAATGATGTGATAAATATTCAAACACACCCCTGGCATCCCATCCCATCCTCCCCATCAGGAGACTGGAACCAAGAGCCAGGCACACATCTCCTTTCTTCCTCTATTCCTGCAAAATAAAGTTTGTGGGAAGCAGAAATCTGCTTCTATGAGTAAACAAGTCACCTACACTCCAAAATAATATATGCTCACTGTTTCTGGGGAGGGAGACGGTCAGGCCAGGGTAGGTCTTGGTACTGAGTGGGCAGTTGCTCTGCCAGTCCATAGTACCTCTGAGCTGGGGGAATATAGACCTTGTAATGAAAGGGTGTTTCCTCCATTGGCCTCTGGCCTGCTGCCAGCCTCCTCAGCAGTGGCAGACAGTGCAAGAGTGACGGCAACGTGACTGGAACACAAATAGCTTCTACCAAGTACACAAAAGCTCCTGTAAGCCTTGTAGCGCCATCCTGCCAGGGCCTCAGTGGGATACAGGTCTGAAGACCCGAACAGGCAGAGCGATGGGCAGAAGCAACTGCACAAGTGACTCTGCAACTTTTACAGTCTGGTTTGGAGAACTTCAGGGAGTTGTGCTTCAGAGATCTCTTCCAGGATTTCCACTGAGTAGTTTCATTGAAAAGTCCTCTTTCCCACCTTGGGAAAGGCTGAGGTCTAGGAGGCAGATTTACCATTAAAAAAAAAAAAAGCAAATAAATGCCTTCTCTTTCCCCAGAATGATTAATTAAAATAAGAGTTCTTTTCTTCGGAGTTTCCTCTTCTCTGATACATCTCCAGTTCTGTCCCAGATGAAGGATTCTTTTTCCCTGGTCAGGGTTCCATCACTTGGCCCATGAATAGGACTGTTCCTGAGGATGGAAGAATCATGGGAGATGAGAATTCAAAGGAATGGCAAAGCTCACCAAGCTCAAACTGTACAAAAGATCTAAGATCTGAGAAGATTAGTGAGATGTCTGGAGTCACAGCTGCTTTAGTGACTAAGCTAGGACTGGGGTCCTGGCACAACACTGTATCTGTGATTGAGCACTGCTTCTGAGGAGAGGAAGTGGGACAGTGTTAGATTCCTTGCCTAGAGTCCTGGGTTAGGAGCGGGTGTCCACACCTGTCTGGTCTGGCACCCGAAATGGGAGAAATGGAAGGAGGAGGGTGGTGGAGCACTATGGGCCTTGGGCTCACCTGTGGGGTTATGCCGCACCACGAAGAGGAAGGGTCTGTCCATGATGATCTCCTCGGGGGCCATTCGGGCTGAGACGGTAATGGCTGGAAGAGATGGGGCAATGTCTTAGAACAGAGGGACATCGCACTGGTCGCAAATGATCCATTGACATCAGCCTTTCGTCTGGCCGCCACACTGGGGGATGATTTTTAGGAGGATCTGCTGTTCTGCTGGACATGAACCTTAAATCAGGCCCTCTGAGGCCTGATTTCCTCCAGAAGTTTAGTAGGGAATCTGCCAGCTGCTCTCACACAAACATTTATCTAAACCTTTTTGGAGTTTACTGATAAGCAGATTCCTTAAGTTGACTAGCCACCATAGGAACAACCTGGGCTTTCCTGTGGGAGGCCTTTCACATTCAAAGGATCTCAGGAGCCATTGGGTGAGTGATCGGGGTCCCAGGGAACGTAAGCCCATTTTCTAGGCTGAGAAACAAGAGTGGGAAAAGGGTAAAAAAAAATAAAAAAATATAAAAAAAGGGAAGGGTGATGCTCCCCGCACAGGAAGAGCTGCTATTCTAGGAGAGGCCTGGCAGAGAAGGGTGGAGAGGGGTTTGGGTGCCATAGTAGCCCTTCCTAAAGCCTTGGGCTGAGACTCACCAGGCCTCACTTGAGCCTGACTCACCTGTAGAGGAGGACGCCAATGTGCCTTTCTCATTCACCTCGATCTTCACTTTTTGCAGTGCCTGTGATACGTAGAGAGGCTCTTGGTCTGAAACAGGTGGATACAAGAGTAGATCAGCCATAGTTCTCAGGGAAAAGCTCCTTTGACTTCTTAGGGACCCCACATTCAACCAGGATATGAAAATGAAAGAAAAATCTCTTACCTGAAAAACTTGAGAAGTCTGCCTGACTTGGACTAAACATGTCTGTCATCCCCAAGTTCTCTAGGGGCTGTCTGAGGTCAACTTCACTCTCCAGAGAGAATCTGTAGACAGGAGAAGGAAACAGCTTAAGCTCGGGCCACCTCTGGCCACCACCACCACTTCTAGTCCCCTACCAGGTATCATCCCGGCAGCCTGACAGGATGTGGACCAATGTGAGAATAGAAGAAGGAGGGCTTGTTTCAAGTCTGTTTGCAAGGTCTCTCTCCTTGCTGGAGGTTCTAATATTAATGAACATTCTTCTGCAGTCCCCCAAACCCCTCAAACCTATGACTAATTACTTTCCTCAAGGCAATAGTTCATTCAGTCTGGCTGGGGGGCCAAGGGCAAATTCTTTGGCAAGCCTATTTGAACAAAAATCTGGTCTTTAGATTGTGTTTCTGAGAGCTAACCCTGAAGAGGACTCAAACAGCGAGGCTTTGGGGTGCTCTCTGCTTCCCATCAGGGCGCAACTAATTACTTCAATTTTTAAGAGAGAGAGACAGAGACATGAGAAAGAGACAGAGACAGACAGCTAACCATCTAAATTCTCCTCTTTCCCAGAGCCTGGTATTATAGTATCTGAAAATTTGGGGTAAGTGTGGTGGGAGGCTTCCCTACAATTCTGGAATTACCCAGTCTCAACCTTCTCTACCCTCTTTGCTTCTACAGAAGAATTTTAAAAATCTGCTCTGTTGGAATCTAGCTAGAAGCTGTAGTTCTGGCTGCTCCATCTGCAGAAATGATTCCTTTTGTCTCCATGGTTTGGATGTTGACTTGAGGAAATGGGGGCAGGAGTGAGGCATTCATAAAAGAATGAAGGCAGATTTAGCCCGCCACCTCCATCATTTCTCTAGCCTTTCCTTTGGCTGGCTTTTGCCAGATACTCAAAGGGTGGTATGTGTGGGAGCATGTCTAGAAGACTCCTCCTTGCCCTCCAGCAGAAATGGGAGGAGGGATGATCAGAAGAATCTTAATCAAACCCAGGCCAGAGTGTTTCCCATCAGCCTCCCACACATGCCTCTTCCCTGCAAACATCATGTTTGGGAAACTCAACACAGGGATGGTGTTTTTAGGAGAGAGGAGAAGCAGGAGATAGAGGGAATTAAAGCATTGGTAAGTTCAGGGAGAGCAAGGGATGGCTTACTTGGGCAGAACCAGGAGGCGGGGCAGACGGGTCATATTCCCTTTCCACTGGCTGATGAGCTGATCATCCAGAATGTTGGTGAGGGCAGAAAGAGGCACCTCTTTTTCATAGGGAGCAGCAATGAACATGCTGAGAGTGTCCCCATGGTAGGGCAATTCCAGGATGTCATAGTAATGGCCATCAGGAGTAGAAAACTCAGCTGTGAAGACACCAAGATGATGCATTGAAAATGGCTCCAGCTCTTGTTGATTCTAACCTGGCACTGGTTTTTCAATCGGTTTTCCTGTTCCCTTCACTCTTTCTGGAAGGTAGCTCTCCATCCTGGCTTTGGAGGCTCCCACACCTATCACTCTCCTAGTCTATGTTTTCATTCCTGTTTCTCTTTTGTTCTGCCAATTCAGTGTCTTCTGGAATTTATTTCTGACCTTCTTTATCTTCACTCCCCTCTTCCCCATACCCAGCTACTAATTCATTCCAATACTCATCTCCTTAATCTCAGCTTCCACATAACCCTTCCTTCAGTAGGGTTTGTGAGCCCCAGATAATCACACTAGAAACACATGAGGATGAGAGACAGGGGTCAAGTGCTCAAATGTGAGCCTGAGAGAACTGCTGGATTTCAGCTTCATCTCGCATGAGATAAAGCTACTTTCTGCTGCTCCTAGTGTTTCCTACTTGGGAAGTCTGTTAATGCTAGAGTATATCTATGGTTTCTCCTTCTTTGGAGGCGAACACCCAGGGATGAGGTCCAATAGGTGTGGGACTTGGGGAAGGGAGTCTTGTACTTACTGTAGTTGAACTTGTTGGTCTGAGCCATCATGGGCACTGAGATGGTGCTGCCATCAGACTTATGGAAGAGGCGGTGGTGGGTGCCTGATTCTGGGAAGGGTGTCTTCCAGTGCCCATTGAAATACAGGGCATTCACCAGCACCAGGCGTGTCAGCTGGTCCACTGTTCCTTCACCAAGTAAGTCGCTGATCATGCCTATGAGAAAACCAGATGATCATGAGATAAGCATTTTTTAAAATTCTCTTAGATGGTTCCCTTCAGCTCCCAGGGCTCTCATAGATGTATGTCTGTTGAAGCCATCCAGTCAGAAGATAGCCTGGAGGTTTAGATGAAAGAATCTGGCTGTTTTCAATCTGTTCCATCTTCCTAAGGGGTCTCAGAAAACTTCCCAGATCACCGCACTTTCTTGGGCCTGGGATCCTGTCTGGGATCAGATCTGGAAACTTAAGTCTTCCTTTACTTTGCCCCCTAAGCTGCAATCTGAAGGACTGTGTGTGCTTCTCATCATGGCTATTACTGTTCTAATGAAATCTCACAACACTTTCTAGGGATGCCTTTAGAGTTGGTTCATGATAAGGCCTAACTAATTATGAAACATGACACTTTGATTCTTAAAGCACTTGATCTTCTGTCTACAGAGAAGAGAATGCCAAAAGAGAGAGGTTGGATATTTGGGATTTGTTTCCAGATCCCCTTTTTTGACAGGCCTTTGGGATGGGCCTCCTTTCCCTGCCTACTCACCTTTTGTGTGTCTCTTCACCCAGTCATTGACAATGAACCTGGCTCTTTCCATCTCTGAAAAGTCCACTTGCTTGACTGTGGTCCGGAACAGCCTGAAGAAGTAAGGCATGAAGCCTTGGATCAGCTTCAGATCTCGCTGGACGAAGATGGCATCGGCAATGCTGATCTCATCCTTGTTCCATGGACCCATGAGTTCCTTGTACAGTTGACGGAGGGCAGGGGCTATGCCCTTCCCTATGGCGAGAGAGGAAAGGATACATCAGGCTCCTGTTCAGCCAGCTCTCCTAGCTGAGCCAACTTCCTCCATGAGGGGCCTTACCCTGCCCTTATGGATGGGGCTCTTCTGCTCCTCAAATTGTCTCTGGCGGGAGATTTCTTTCCAGACCTTAATCTCTTCTGCATCTCCCTCTTTTCCTTAAAAATATCAGGCCCTAACCCTTTGTTTGCGTTAGAATATTTTTCTGTTTTTATGTTATGAACCTTTAATTTTTTTCTCATAATAATAATAATAGCAGCTGTGCTAAGCATTTCATATGCACAGTTCTATTTAATCTTTACAGCAGCCTTCTGTAGTAGGTACTTTGACCATCCCCATTTTGTAGATGAGAAAACTGAGCTTCAGAGGGGTTAAAGTTGTGCAGTTTGTTAATGATGGTGAGGCAAGGCTGTTTTATTCCAAATCCACTGGCCTGTATATCCTTTGACTGGCCAAGGGCCACCTGACACAGGTATGGTGGGAAGAAGATGTGGTGGTCTCTATGGCATAGCGGTACAGGCATTGGGTTGGCTAAGCTGGAGTCAGCCTTTTCTCTGCTTCTGGTTGGTTACACCCCAGTTCTATGAAGACTGCATGAATGCCTGCTTCCTACTCTTCCTCATCCCTTACCTTCAATCTCGAATTGCATTGCCTCTTGGATCTGCTGCCTGGTTTCTCCTCCTGTTGTCAGCTGCAGCATGGCCAGGACCGAGGCCACCCCATAGGGTGAGAAAACCACATTGCGGTCCTTGGAAGCCTGTGCCACCTGCTGAAACACCTTCACTCCAAAGTCTGTGACCAGATGGGCCGCCGGAGACTGATGATGGTATGAGGTGGACACTTCACCAAAAATGAGGGCTAGGCCCAGGGCTAAGCAGGCAAAGACTGGAGACATCTGCATCCTAGAGCACATGAGAAAGGACTTGATGAGGCAGTAGTTCTTGAAGAATTGTGAGTGGGGAGGGAAGATGATATCCAAGCCGTGGGCCATACTTCCTATGTTTGCTGCTGGCAAATGTTAAATGAACATGAGGCCAAGATCCATTAAGAAACCATGATGGGTTCAGATTCTGCAATTGTTGTTTTGGCAGGGTCAACTTAGGGCTGATGTCTGGCAGAGTGGGGATAAACAGAGGGAAAACGGGGATCTTGGACAGAGGAGATTCTGCAGAGGGACGTTCTCCACTTTAACCCAAGGTAAGAGATGGAGAGTTTGTTTTTCTCTTACCTGAAATTCTCAGGGTGCCTTGTGACTGGTGATTTGTCCTGCTGCTGTTGCTGCTGCTGATTGTGGCGATTTTGCTGCTGGAGAAGGGATGTATCTCTCTTGACAGTGCCCTTGGCCCTGTAGCCAGATGCAGCTGTGCCGTTAAGGAGGCTGTGCCTTCTTTTATACCAGAAGTAGACAGGAAATAGATTAACTCATGGCTCAGCCCCCACCCACTTTCTGGCTCTGGAAGTCTGACTTGCTGAGGCATGTGTGTGCGTGCTGCTGTGTGTGTGTACGTGTGTGAGAGGGCTCAGGAACAATTGAGCAAACCCAAACTGCCTTGGTCCAAGGACTTTCCCTGATTTTGCTGCCCTCTGCCTGTGTCCTTCTTTCATTGAATATTATGCTATCCTGACCCCTGGCAGTGCCAGATGGCCCCAGATGCCCAGTGTTTGAGATCACCTTCCCTAGTGCTCAGCTTGGGGAAGAACAGTTCACATTTCCTCCTTTTCCTTTGGAGAAATGGTTCACCACAAGTAATAAAAGAAGCTAACAATCCTGTGGACTTTTGTCTGCCAGCACTGTCTACCCCATGTGCCGAGCAACCTGAGAAGAATGCCCCTCCCTCCTCTTGGCCACATCCCAGCAGCCACAGGGCACGGAGCGTGCCATGTGATTGTCTGGGTTTTGACTGTTTAGGACATGAACCTGGCAAAGGACTCCCTCCTGTCTTTCCTTCTTCCCTTCCGAGTGTTGGATGATGCATGGCTGACTCCCCCGTGTGTCCAGACTATTTAGGTGCCCCTGAGGGCTCTCTTTTGTGTCAACAGCCCTGTCTGGCAGGGGTTTGAGGTGTGCTAGGTGAGTGGTGGAGGCTGAAAGGGACCAGAGGTTACTGTGGTAAAGTCTTGCCAAGGAATTAAGAGCTCAATGTGTAAGTTTCATTTCTCTGAGCTGCCAGCTGTGACTGGGGAGAATTAAACCTTATCCTTTTCCTCCAGATGCAGACACATGGAGGACTGGAGCAGTGGGAGTAGGGATAGAAGTGAGGACATCAATTCCTGGCGGGTTTGTGGGTATGCTCTTAGGGCATTGGTTAAAAATGGAAGAGTGACCCAAGAATTCTATAGAGGGTAGAAATTGCCTCTAGGGACTGGACTAGTACATTTGGGGGCCTGGTGGGGCCAGGTACCCTTGGCTGTGTGACCTGGATGTTGTGGACAACATCCAGGGGCTGGGTGCCAAGAGGTCTTGCACTTGACCTGAGGGTCCACACACTGTCATGATTTGTGCAGGTGGTGGTGTTCAACTGGGAAGTATCCATGGAGACAGCTGATAGCAGATTCACAGGAAGTTAAAGTGGGTGTAAGCGTCAGGATATTTGTTTTGGATTTTTTCAGTAAACGGATACCAAGGGCAACCACAGCTGGATGGCTTTTCCAAGTTTACTCTGCTTCTGTCTTTGTTTTCTCCGTTGCCTCTGGGAGTCAGGTGGGGATGTAGGGTGGCAGGGAAAAAGGGGCAACCTTGGTTGGAAGGTTAGGATTGCTGACCAGTGTTACAGGACTGTTCCCATTTAGCTGGTTCTTGTTGATAACTTTTCTTTTTCTTAGTTGTGGTTTGGAGTCCCTGAAAGAGTAATTAGCCATGAGGTGGAAGCAGTTATCCCTGACCTCTCTTGGGTGGAGAAGACAGAAGTCCAGCCCCCCACTCATCTTCTACCTCCAGAAATGCCCCTAGTGCCTCGCCTTCCACCCTTGGGGGTAAAAGGGAGACAGGGACCTGGGAGTCTGGACTGGGAGTCCCAAGTCCCAAGTTGGAAGAGCAGAGGATCGAGACATTGCCTGAATCAGCTCCTTTGAGGCACTTCACTGCCCAGTCTCTCCAGTCACTTCAGTTAAGCCTCCTTACCTTGCTCCCTCTGTTATTCCAGGAGCCCTTGTCCCTTGCCTTGCCAGGCCTCAGGCATAAAAGCCCCTGCTGTTTTCTGTGGATGGCCTGGGACCTGCCAAGGCAGCGACCAACTCTGTCCCCACTCTTGGACCTGATGGATAATCCTGATGCCCTTCTAGAAAAGACATTTCGTTCTCAGGCACAGGAGCCTGGGGAGAGGGGAGAGGCAGGGCAGCTTTGTGTACTATTGGGGAAGGAGCGGGCACTATACTTTGGAAACAGAAAGGGTAGACTAACTAAGGGGTCTTTCCCCCAACTTGAAGGGACTTGTAGGCATCTGGTGGATGCATATTAGAAACTGAGGCAAAGCCTGGATCCCATGCTAGAGTTTCTGATGAACTGAGGACACTAGATGATCAAGCAAGAGTTTCTGATGAACTGAGGACCTAAACCCAGACTTGACCTTGATCCCTGCCAGTTGTCTCTGTAAAATGGCCTTGCCTCCACCTTGAATGACTTCTGGAGACCTTCCACAAATCAGTGTGCTACCCGACCACCCACTGCCCCTCAGGAGACCTCCTTGCAATGCCTTTCTCAGAATCAAGCCTGACTCAAGTGGCTGTCACTTTCTCTCCTTTCCCTGAACCCCAAAATAACAGCCTCAACCCAATTACCAATTTCAAACCTTGACTCTTTTGTAAGGGGTCAAATGGACAGAGTGAGAAAAGTCCCTGGTGTTGAAATAGCTGGATCTCTGATTCCCGGAGAGTCAGAGATAAGAGAGTGAGTTACAGGGTTGTGGATTTCTGGGGGAAGTTCCAGTTCCAGCCAACTGAGAAAGATGTTTTCATCTGCCCCTCATCAGGTAACTAGACCAGACTCACATTTTCCATGACTGTCCTCCTCCACCCCCCATACCCCACAAGCCCAGGTTCAGTTTGGGCGTTGGGGGCCACTGGTCTCAACCTCTAACCCTTCACCTTTTTCCCTCCAGCTGCCTTCTTGCTTGATCTTGGCTCTTCCCCTCTGCTCCTCTGTCACTCTCCCAACACCAGCCACCCTTCCTCTTTTTCACTTTCTCTTTCTTGATCTCTTCTCTTCAACCCGCCATCTACCAGGTTATTTCCCATCCTTTCCTCCTCAAGTCTTGGCCATATGAGCTCTCTTCCCCTTTTCCCACTCTCTCTTTTCTGCTCTCTATGACTCAATTTCTTTTTCCCTCTCCTCTCCTCTTCCAGAATCCCTTTTACAGTCAAATGTTCTGTTCCAAGCCTTCCTGTGGGAAGGAGCGTGCTGCCTGCTATCAGTTACACAGGCTCCCTGGAATGTTGGAGCCGGCCTCCTGATTCTTGGTGATTTCACTGGGAGAGCTGGGGGTGAGAAAAGGACAGGGTCCTTCTAACTCACAGCACTATTTCTGGCCTGGTTGCTCTCCAAACAACACAACACCAAAAATAGCCTGTGTTTGGTCTGGGCTTACTCTGCCCCTTTCATAGGAGTGAGCTTGGGTAAGGCCTGTGTGTCTCAGCCTCTTAAGATCATGGCCATGGGAGAGCCTGACAGAAATGGGTCTGCCTTGGCCTATCCAAGGTCCTTCCTCACCCTGATGCCATGCCTTACTTACCTTTCTTCTGCCTCCATAACCTCTCCCCTTTTCATCTTCTCCAACCCCCATCAGCCATCTCTCTTTAAACTCCCATAACACTAAAACCTGCCTCCCTCCAACGTAGCCCCTGCTTTCCACAGTTGCTTTTTTCTCCATTTATATCTAGTTTCAGGGGCAGGGAGGGCTCTAAGAACTACTTAATCAGGTCCTCTGAATCTGCAGCTGTGGGCCCTGAGGTCCCGAGAGGCTGGATTTGAGGCCACATAGTGGGGGAACAGTGCTCACTGGTGCAGACAGACCCAGCCTAGTCACAGGTCTGGCACTTAGCTGGTTGTGTGTCTTTAGGCAAAACTTCCATGACCCTCAGTTTTCTTATTTGTAGATGAGTATGTAAATAGGGATTTATAGATAGGTAGATAATGACTTCCATCCTTCAAGGTTGTTGTGAGGAGTAAACAAAGTATTGCCTGTCAATGTCTAACATATTCTGGGCTCTCACTAAGCGGCAGCCACTCTTGGTCGGGGCAGAGCCAGGATAGGAACCTGGACAGCTTGAGCTGTTAATTTGGTACAACACAAGCTCCTTGTTTTAGGCATTCTCTTTTACTTCCTTCAGCAATTAGTGGAGTGGATTAAATGCCTGAGAAGTGGATTAGCTGGTTATTTGAGAGAATGGCTGCCAGCCTCTCTTGTCCATTTCAGGCCAGAACTTTCTGCTTCAACCCCAGTCCTGACATGCTCCCACTGGCCAACTTTGCAGGTTTTAGATCACAAGAAGATTTTCCTTTCTGGTGGAAGGGTCACAGGGGAACCCCCACTGACATTTGACACATGTCCTGACTCCTTCAGCATACCAGAAAGTTGGCGGTGGGCTTGTTTTACCAACAAGTAGAAATAGAGCTGAGCTTGGCCTGCTCTTCGAGTGTTAGTTCTCTTGACCTGTTCTCTGCCACCCTGTCTTCTATCTCTTGTCGATTCCCCTATAACACCCTGTAACACTTTAACCACTTTTATGTACATCTCCTTGTCTTACAGTCATTTCTGTACTCATCCTTAAACTTACTGTGGCCATTGCCATGTCTTAGTTATCCTTATTTCCAAGAGAGAGGTAAGAGGGCAATATCCTTTGGTGGGGGTTGGGGGTGGGGGGGAGGCTCTCATAATGTCAGCGTTCAGTAAGCACCAGAGACTTACAGACCTCCTCCCCAACCCCAGGCAAGAATGAGCCTCCTCTCTTGGGGTAAAGAGACAGAGGGAGTGAATGGGGCCCAGTATAGCCACAAGGGGAAGTTTGGGGTGGGGAAGGGTGGAGTGTATGGTTTCTGGGGTCAGTAAGACCACAGAGCCTGATGGTGTCAGTCAGAATGTGGCAATGCAGGCCTCAGGGCACCCGGAGGCCACCCTGCTCGGATTCTGTCTTTTATTTCACTTCTCTTCACCTATGTCTCTGATTCCAACTCTGTTTCACTTCTCTCGTGTTTATCAGAACTTGTTCCTCATTCTCTACATTCCTGAATCTCCTTTTATAACTTCGTTTTATTTTACCCTGGCTGTTATGTGAATCTTGGTTTCCCTGAAATGGCAAAATATTTATTGATAATTAACACTCAGTGGTGTGATTCAGAGAAATATAAACTTCTTTCTGCCCTGAACATAGACACACTTACTGAGACAGAAGAGTATGTCCATGCAATAATTAGATAAAAACGTAAAACTGTATGCTACATTGTAAGACTTAGGTTATCAGGGTGTAGGCAGAGGGAAGTCTTCCCGGAGGAAGAGGGACTAATGCTGAGTTAGGAGGAAGAGTCAGGGTGGTCTCAGCAGAGAAGCATAGGGCAATATGGAGGAGGTTGGTGGGGGAGGCACAGAGCCCAGGAGGGGAAGGGATTAAAAAAGGCACTCCTATCCTCTCTCCACCTGTCTTCATCTCTAGGGAGAAATCTCTCCCCTTTTGCCTGAAGCATCCCATTTCCATCTTGCTCTCTTCATGGGTTTTCATGTTACGGGTCTCTGTGCTTTCTCTATTCTCTTCTCGTCTCCTTGAAATGCGTATTCTCGTTCTCGTCTGGATCCTGACTCTGGACACAACCAGTGTACTGGACTGGGCAGATGCCCAGAAAGACAATGACCCTGAGTCAGTGGAAGACCTGTGGGAGGACTGTGAGTGGTGGAGGTCCCAGGGATGAAGCAGCCTGGTGATGCAGCTCAGATGGAATTTGTCACTGGAGAGCCAGGGACTGTTTCTTCTTCCTTACTTCCTCACCATAAGGAAGCAGGCCCTCTCTGCATGTCTCTTCATCTGAATCACCCTGACCTACCTCAGCTGGCTTGGCTGGCGGTAACACAGTTGGGCTGCTGGCTTGCTGTGATCTACTGTACCCCTCATGTAGTTTTAGGCTGTAAGGGCTGGGGAGATTGGGTATAAGGTGTGAGAGAAAGGGAACAGGAGGACCTTAGCCTGGTAAGGGAGGTCATGGGGACAGCTGTCTTCCCTCATCCTCCAACATAGCTGTTCCTGGAGCAGCTTCTTTGGGGATTCTTCTGGGCTGGGTTTGATGTGACATTCAGAGATGTAGAGGGTGGGCACTGTCTCGTCTTCAAGGAACTTACACTGTAGTCACTGTCCTAAGCAGACCCTCTACCCCCAGAGGCCACATGTAAGGACTTTCCCAACTCTGCCCACTCCCACTTCCTCATCTCCTGTTTCCTGTGTCTACTCCTTCCTCCAGAGGACCCAGATCCTCCTTGTCGCTGCCTTCGGCCCCTTGGATCCCCACTACTGCCTCCTTCTCCTGACCTCAGAGAGCCCACTCTGATTAGGAAAGGCAGCCCAAGGAGACCCACCTCCGCGGAAGATTGCCTTTCCCTTCCTGCCAAATATTCAATCATACCTGCTTGCTGAGCTGGATGGGTTTGCTCTCAACACAGGATCCTCTGATGGTCATCCCTGTGACCAGACAGTCCTGGCTCCAGTTATCAGGGTGGCTGGTAACAGTGAGCAAATCACTTTACCTTCCTAGAGCCTCAGTCTCCTCAGACAGATGCCATGGGTCTGATTAAGAGGTTTACTGTAGAAAGAGGCAGACGTAGCCTGAAGACTAGCAGGAAACTCTGGGCGACTTCCTTTATAACCCTGAGCCTCAGCTTTCTCTCTTCTGCAAAATGAGGAAAATGATGCTATGTCCATAGCAATGTTAGGATTTCAAAGGATAGCATGAATGACATGAACAACTGTATGTATCTATAGAAAGAGAGTGATCAGAAATTTCAGCTGACTTAAAAAAATTTTTTTTTCCTTATGTGTTTTCTCTTGAGCCCCTTGGTTTCCTGAGGGTAGAGATAGGGACTCCTGTCCTAGAGAAGGGTTAGCTAATCAGGTCATCAGGTAAAGAACCCCAGGCACTCATCAGATGGGGCTGGGTAGGGTCCGCACGGGGGCAAGAAAGGCCATCATGGGCTTTGGCTCATGTGGTACTGTGGATGCCTGGCAAAAGCTTTATCACCGTGTTAAAACTTTGAACTAAAGCAGATGCTCAAGTCTAGCA
This sequence comes from Pteropus alecto, assembly GCF_000325575.1. Lineage (NCBI taxonomy): Eukaryota > Metazoa > Chordata > Mammalia > Chiroptera > Pteropodidae > Pteropus > Pteropus alecto. The sequence continues at coordinate 8,625,944 of NW_006441386.1, forward strand.
ATGCCTGCTGCCTCTCCTGTTCCCAGGACCCAGAATTATAGCATGTCCTCCTCCTGAGTCCTTTGCTTGAGAGGGGGGCTTGCTGTGCCCCCCTCCCCCCTCAATCTGTGTCAGGAGCTAATAAGGATGTATGAGTAAAGGCTGATGCAGGCAGAAGGAGTAACTGTTAATCACATCGCAGTTCTGCCTTGGGGGGCTACTGGGAGAGGGGGCCGGGGCTTTTGGGGTGAAGGAAGCTGAGGTGGCAGATATGAGACAGTTCACACCTGACAAAGGGCTCTGGGGCTGGAAGGGCAGGCTGACCTGGGGTGCATTTAATAATCCAGAAATGAGACTTGGACTCTCTCCTGGAGCTGGCATGTGGGCTAGGGCCTCATACAAGAGAGGGGAGCCAACCCCCTTCATACTTGCCCCTTTCCCCACCTTGCTCAAACCCACAGAAAGCGCCATGGGCAGGGGAGTTGGCACAGGGTGAGCAGTCCTGCCCACCATCCCTTGCCCTATGACCACATTAGAGAATGGCCTCAATCTTGGCTTCTCTGTCTGGGCTCCTTGCTTTCCTTAGCACCAAGTTGGTCTTGTACAAATCTAGGAAGAAATTGATTGAGGGGTGTGAAGTCCAAAGTTGTGGGGTGTGTCCCCATTCGAGTGGAACTTCCTCATTGTCCACCCTGGGCTGGCTCTCTGAGCTCACACTGCCCCACTGCGCATACTGCAGGCCCCACAGAGAAGGCCCCAAGGCTCTGACCAAAGAGGAACATTAGCTTCCCACTTCCTGCTTCTACCCTTTGCTGTCCTCAGCCCCTGTCTCTCCATGAATAGTCAAGGTCCTGGCTGGTGGCCAGCACTGTCTGGACAGGAGGAAACCGGGATGTGAGGAATGGCAGTGGTGGCAATGGTAGGAGTTACACAGAACACTGAGTCCTCAAGAGCAGAAATTCCACCGGAAAGAAAACAATGCTCGGGGAGAGGTCACCGTCCAGGGAGTAAGCGGGCAAGGAGAAGGACAGGGCCTTCCTGCCTCAAGCAGATAAACAACCCTAGCTTGGGGAAACTCCATCGTGAACTATCTTCCAGATATGAACACTTCAGGGTGGGAGGAGCCAGTGGCAAGGTGGGGGTCTAGGCACCACTTGGGAACAACTGGGAGAAATGGTCCCATGCACCCTTTCTGGCCTCCTTAGGCAGATGAGCTTGTAGGAGGGAAAAACAGGGTCTTCTTCTGCCAAGTTCAGGAGGATCATAGGGAGGCTAAGGGCAGAACGAAAGGAACATCTGGCAAAGAAGTCTAGCTATGCTGAGGCTGGTACAGCCACAGCCCCCAGATGGCCAGTTGGCTGCCAAAAAACAAGTAAGACAACTCTAGGTTCTAGGACAAGATTTTCAGAAGCTGTAGCCTGTGGGAGCCAGGTCAGAGTAGAGGCCTGCCCAGGGTCCCCCACTATGCCTGGTGCCAGAGGGAAAGTTCTTTTCCCTTTCAGTGTCCAGAAGAAGTCTCCATCTGGAAGGGATAGAAAGAAACACCCTGACAGGGCTGCAGTGCCCCTAGGATCCCTTCCAGCCTCCCATGCTGGTAATACTGGAGGAAGGATGGATGCCGAGCATCTGAAAACCCGTGCTGGGCAGTCTGGATCTGTGCTGCCCCTGTTAATATAACTTATTTAGGCAATTTTTGATCTCCAAATCCGCTGCCAGACAAGGAATGAATTCCAACTCAGGCCTTAACGATTTACTGTTTTAAACCCTCTCAAGTCATGCTCACTTTAGAATTGTGACATTCTGTGCCTTGCTCCCGTGGTTTTCAGCCCAAGTGCACACTAGACTCACGCAAAAGCTTTTGAAAAATCCTGAAACTCGGGCCCGCCTCTAATGACTTGAATCTTGAATTGGAATTCTGGGATACTGGTTTGATTTTGTTTTAACTAGCTCTTCTGAGATTAGGTAGGTCCTTAGACCAGTTGAGCAAGCGTTGTGGACTTTCAAGCACCTGCCTGTCATGGGGCTGCTATTGGAGTCAGGGATTCTCTTATCACACTAGGAGTCTACCTGACTGGCTGAGACTGGCCAGTGGTTCCCTGAGGCCTTGAGCTTGGGTCACCTGCTGACAAGGAGCTACAGTCTCTGAAGGTGGGTGGAGGAGGAGGACATGCCCAGCTGCCTTTTGACCCATTTGCTCAATGAACAGTTTTTGTGCACAGTTCATGTCTGTGGGCTGGTTTTCTGCTGACCTTGGACTTCAGGCAGGGCTCTGAGTTGGTTAGAAAAGGTATAGAGGAACTGTTTTCACCTTCAGGGTGGGAGGAGCCAGAACATGCCTTGAATGCCTCGAAAGAGCTACTGGCGAAATGCTCAGGAAGGCTCCCTGTGGGAGCTGGCCCTTGAGAGAGACCTGGAAGAATGATGGTCTTACCAAAATTATCATCTGCAAACATTCCTGGAGAGCTGCTTTCATTGTGTTTTTTGCCAGTGGGGCATGTAGAGATGCTGGGCTAGAGATAATGGCTTTGGCCCTGGAGGGACTTCGGGCCCTGTTCCAGAAAAAAGACAGAGGTTTATAAGGATAAGAAGTTCCAAAGAAGGTTGTGCCAAATGCCTCTTGAGTGACACATGAGATCAGGCATCCAGCCAAGGAATGTCTGAGGCATGAGTCAGGTGGAGAAAAGTCTAGAGACCTGGCTTTTGGGATGGGGCAGAGGGGTGTGGGGGTGACAGAGGGGGAGGACGTGTCAGCCTGGAGAAGCAGAGTGGTGTAGGGAGAAGTCATGTGGGGAGAAAGGCCTGGAAATTCAGAACACTGAAAGGCAGGCCCAGGGATTTACTCTGTGTGTGGGAGCCTGGAGGAGCTTCCTAGCTCATCACGCATTTGCCTGGACCTGCTCTCTTAGTCAGTCCCTGTGCCGGGTGCTCCTGCCCTTGCAGTTCGGGGGCGGTGATGAGATCCCCGTTATTCACAGCCTGAACCGACAGCTGGCTCCCTCGGGCCCACTCCCTCTTTCCTAGGGTGCAGCCTGGCCTGCCAGCTCACCACCCTATAGGGCTAGCCTCAGATCCAGACAGCCTTGGTGGTGCCAGGGTCAGCAGGAGCTCCCTCCCGCTGAGTCCTCAGCCCTGTCAAAGGATCAGGCAGTTTCAGAAAGCAGAAGGGCAGTTGTCTTATTTCCAAGGTGTAGTTCCTGCGGAAGGGACACCAGTGGCTTTGGAGTCTTGGAAATTTGGGAGCCCCCTTCTCATTCTGAGCTTCTACTTTAGACTAGTACTAATGGAGACCATTCTGTTTTGGCAGCGTCTAGTGTTTGGTCCCTTAACTAAACTCCCAGAATGGGCTCAGGGGACATTTGTCTTCAAGTCCTCATTCTTTTGGAAACTGGCATGCCAAATTCCATTTGGTTCTTGTTTGCTGGTGGTGGTAGCTTACTTAGGGAAATGGGGGTGGAGGTGGGAGGCAGCAGCTGAGCCAAGATGGAAAGCCCCTGACTCGGGAACTCCCTGTTATTACTTCTGAAAAATCTCAAGGGGCTTGGAGGTGAGGAGAAGAGGTCGTTGTGTCTAGCACTCCAGACTGGTTTCCAAGCTGAATCAGGCATGTGATCAGCACAGCAGGTGGAAGGCCTAGACCTGCCCCTCCTGGTCTGGGCGGGAGTCTTCCTGCCCTCCCTCTCTGACAGGGCTTTCCTGTCTGGCTGACTGTCCGTGGGACAAAAGTGTGTGTTTGTGTATGTGTTTGAGGGGAGTGGATCAAGATGCCACTGGTTTCTCGACAAACCCAGTTTATGTGTGAGAAGATCAGCAGAAGCAGTGTGAGTGAAAGAGTGAACTTCCCATATGAACTGGGAAGGCGTTCATATGGGACTGGGGTCTTGATCTGGCATATCTGTCCTTCCTCCAGCTACACTAATTTGATTTTTGGTTTTCCAGCCCATCTCTTGCCCTTGGAATATGCCACCTCCCCTGCTTTTCTTATGTCAATCAGCTGTTCGCAGAGCTTCACAGGGTGGCTTAGATTCTACCTTTCCGCCAAAGCCTTCCCAGACTCCTTTAGGGCCCCCTAAGCTGTCTCTTCTCTGAATTTGAACACTCTCACAATCAGACCCACACAGTCAGACACACCGTTTAATCCTGGATTGTCTTTTGACTGTTCATTTTGTTTTCCCTGTGGGTTGTATGCCATTTAGGAGTGGGAGCTGTTTGGGTCTACATTTTCCTCCTGTGTCCTCTAATACTGCCCCACATGGGTGGGACTCAGGCCTGATAGCTATGTGCCTTGAAGTTAACATCACCTTCTGAGAATTCAATTAAGAAGAAACTCAGTTTAGGAGAGGATATCAGCCTTCTGCAGAAATTACCTAGGAGATTGTGACTATCTCAAATCCAATTAAGGAGACCTGGGTGAAACTTCAGAGGGAAAGTTAAGTTTGTGATTGCATTTTATCGAAGCGACTGCATCGTCTTCTGCCTGAGGGAAAACATAGGGGAAATGCTAACACAAGGGAAATCTCTTTCTCTTTATAAAGGGGGCATCCTGGAAGACCCAACTTGGTGCTGTGCCGGAGAGTTGGTGCCCTATCCTGGAAACATCAGGGGCTGGGCTACGCAACAGGTGTGTCATGAGGTGGCATGGATGCCTCAGGCTGTCATCCAGCCATGAGATCATCCAAGGCCCTGGCCTTGTTCTGATTCCACACTTGATAATTACATTCTGAGGTCCCCAGGAGAGTTGTGTCCTTGTGCCTGGGGACTGTGGCTCTGTAAATTACTAAGCTGGCATTTTGGTTTAGTACACTATTGTTTGTGTGTCCAGTTCATGTTAGGCCATCCTGAGATTGATTTGTCCATGGCATGCACATGTAGTCAAGAACCAGATGCCGGGCTGTGATGAAGCACCACAAAAAAGCCACCTCATCTGAGTGACCAGCCACCTTCCCCAGCTGGCCAAGTCATCCCCTCACACTTTCATACTTGCTGTTTGCATTGGTTACTTAAAGGCAGGGTCTAATAAATACTTTCTGCATGGTGGACTGATTGATTGGTACACAGGGCAGAGGGAAACAGCCCAACCCAGGTGTCTAGTCTCCAGAAGGCATGGGGAGAAGGCTCATGGTCTTAGGGGCAAGGGGAGGAATGAAAGAGTAGATGTTGACTGAACTCTCCAATGTTGAATGAACTCTCCAAGCACTAACTGAGTACATATACATTCTTTATCTCATTTATTCATCACAGAAGCCTGTGGTGTATCTTACTGTATCCATTTTACAGATGAGGAACAGAGGTTCAGAGAGGTTAAGTAACATATGCAGAAGTCACCTGGTGAGTGAGTGGTGGAGCTGATATTAAATGCAGCTCTCCTCACCCTGAATCCCTTTCTTAGGGATGTTGAGTTGGGAGGAGGAAGGACCCAAGAGGGAAGGCACATATACCTTCTTTTTCTTTTTCTTTTTCTTTTCTTTTTTTTGCATTTGTCACCAAGAATTTTGATTTATTTTATTTTTAACATTATATATATGTGACCAGAAGGGAAGGGGGAGGGGGAAATATATATATAATAATATATAAATAAATATATAAATAAATATATATATATTTCCAATAAAAGAGAATTCCAGAGAGGTTCTTCCTAGTAATATTCCTGAAAGTAGTATCCTATAATCTAGATTTCTTTTGACCATTGGAATTTCCCAATAAATCTGCCTTAAGGAAAAAGAGGAAAGTTGGAATTCGCATATGTCTGGCTGCTGTGACCCTTCAAGTATTAACTAATGTTTCAGCTGGTATATATTTCCCCCTCCCCCTTCCCTTCTGGTCACATATGCCTTCTGTGTTAGAAAAGGGGCTTCTGAGTGGAGAGATGGATAGGGCATGGAGGCCCTCCTGGAGAGTGCTCTGCTCCTAGCCCATGCCCAGCATTTGCCCTTCGGGGACAGACTTGTCAGCTGGGGTCCTTGGCTTAGGATTAAATGGTAGGAAATGAGCTTTAGGGAAATTCCAGTCTTTATTCTTCAATGAGGTGAAGGCTGGCATGATGCCCTGCCTAAGAGCACCCTTATAGCATGTCTCCCACCCCCATGTGCTTACAGATCACAGAGATACTCCCCTCATCTAAACAGCAGGACAGATGCCCAGCCCTAGCCACGGGCAGAAACCCTGTGAGTGAGGTGTGGCACTGCTTCTCCGACATCTGGGCACAGATTCTCCCTGACAAACCCCAATCCAGCTTCCGCCTCTCCTGACGACACACTTACAGCTGTTGCTCAAACATCCTAGTTTCCTTGTCTGCCTCTCTCACTGCCTCCCCAAGCTCTTGGATGGAGACATGTGGCACTGTGTGTCCTGAGCATGGACATGTGTGCCTTGAGTCTCTGCAGCCCTCCCTGTGCTCCTGATGTTCTTGGGTCTCCATTCTTTTCTCCAGGGATCGTGTAGGAGCAAATGCCTGGAGAGATGTCAGCACCAGCTATTGCCAGCCTGAGACCACCTCTTCACCACTCCCTGGCCAGGCGCTGCACATGAGGCCTTATGGGGAAGACATACCCACGTCATCTTTGTGATAATACTTTTTTTTTTTTTTTTATCTCCCTTCCTACCAACTTCCCGCATAACCCTATTCTACCCTCCAAAAAATATCTCTGCCCTGAAACACAGCAGCTCTTCAGCTGGAAAGACTTTTCCTGGCAGGAAGACTTTGGAAGCCTGGGGGCCGAGAAGGGGATTGGGTAGCCTGGGCCTGGCCCTCCTTCCCTGGTCCTACTGAGCCAGCCTGGCAAGGAGACAGTGTCTTGAAGCTCTCGTGCTTTGCTGTGGGCAGGGCCCTTCCTATGTTCTAGCTCAGCTCCAGGCAGCAAGAAACCCACATAAAAGTGATCTGGGGAGTTCAGCCTTCCCCCGGTTTGGGCCTGGCAGCCCCCCACGCAGTCTATAGGGTGGCAAGGAGAGAATGGCATGGCTTCTGCCTGGCTCTGCAAGGCCCAGGCAAGGAGAACCAGGCCCTGGCTCCCGGATCTTCTCTGCCCCCAGGCCTCCAAAATTCTCTCACCAGGAAACATCTTTCCAGATGAGGAGAAGCTGCACTTGGGGGCAGAGGTACCTTTTGGGAGTTTAATGGGTCATGTGGAAAGTTGGTGGGGAGGAAGATAAAGAAAAACATCAACCAACAAAGATGACGTGGGGTGTGGCTTCCTCAGAAGGCCTCATGGGCAGTGCCTAGGCAGGGAGTTATGAAGAGCTGGCCCCAGGCATTGACAACTGGTGCTGACCTCTGTCCAGCCACTTGCCCAGCTCCTGGCAATCTTGTTCATGTTACATAATCTCTCTAACCTCACCTTCCTCACCTTTAAACCAGGGATAATAGTAGTATCTGCCTCTTAGAACTGTTGAGTGCACTGATTGACATGATACATGGAAAGTACATAGCAGGTAGAAAGGGGCCTGGCTCAGACTAAATGCTCAACAGATACCACTTACTCACTCATTCATTTATTCACTCCTTCATTTAATGTGTACTTTTTCCTAAGCACTATTCTAAGGGTGTATGAAAACAGGCCAAGTATTCTGTCCTTCTGGGGCTTGCATTCTACCTAGGGCTGATAATAAGGGAGGGAGCAAGTAACAAACAGCGTAAATAATTAAATGAAATAGTATGTTAGAAGCTTAAAGTGTTATGGAAAAGAGAAAAAGTACAGCAGAGTGAGATTATTACCTTTTTTTTCCAGAATTTGGGTAACTTCACTCTTATTCATGTCTCCCTTCTAAGGAAAAGGATTAACCTCTTTGCCTCAGGCCGCACTGGTGACAGAGCTGCCAACTCCTCCCAAAGCTGTGTCCGACAGGAACAACGGTGACTAGGTTTTAGCACAGATTCACTCATTTGTTCCTTCAACCAACAGATATTTATGGAACACCTGATTATGGAACGCTCAACGTGAATCAGAAGTTCTTGTCCTGAAGGGTTTTGGAGGTGAGGAAAGAGCTGCGTGTGAATGATCTAAGTGAGAAAGTGATCAGGCCTCCGAGAAGGCCAGGCAGGTGCTGGTACAGAGAAGCAGGCAGTGTGTGCCCTGCATGTTGACCCACAGGGCCGGCCCCGCCCTGGACTCGGGGCTATTCCACCACAGCTTGCTCTGGCTATTTTCTTCTGGTAAGTTAGTAGACTGTCCCTAACTTAGTGTCACAGGGAAGGAAAATATGCATTGTTATTTCCTAGGGGACAGAGATATTTTCTGGGTTGGCCTTTGAGCAAAATCAAGACCTGAGATTCCCATCCCACCCTACCCATCCAGCAACGGAGACAAATGCTGTGACCATCTGTCCAGTCGTGTGCCCAGCCTATGACATGTCCACCCCTACAGCATGGCCTCTGCTGCCCTTATTTAAAGGCCAATCTGACCCTGGCAGAGCAGTGAGGGGGAGAGAGGCCCATATTGTCTACAGATATGGCATCTTGCTGCAGACTCCAGGGCTGTGGGAAAAGAAGATGGCCCTGACAGCTCTTTGGGGCTGCGATTTCTTGAATGCGAAGGAGGAGAGACCCAGGTCTGAGGGAGGAGACTTGGCCATATGGCTAGGAAACCAAGGCCGTGTGTGTTTCTGACCACAGAAGCAGACGTTTCGCCTTGGGGTTTGGAGCTGGGAACAGGCCGTTCTCCCCACAGTCACCACTCACATGGACCAAGGCGATCCCTCCTGTGCTCGGCCCCCTCAGCTGCTGAGTCATGCTCCCTGGGGTTCGCAAAGGCGCCGCTCCAAAGCCAGGCTGAGTCATTAGATGATGAATTGTGGAATTCTTATTCAGGCTGTCACCACAGCAGCAGTGGGCTCTGATCCCCCACCCCCTGTTCCCCCACCAAGCCTCTCAAAATATTCTCTCCTCGCTTGTCATTTATTTTTCATCTTGGGGTGGGGGAGCCCTGACGGTAAGCACGAGACAGCAGTGGCATGCATGAGGCTATCTCTGAGCTTCCCTTCCTGTGTCTGGATTCTGGGCCTATTATAGGGATCGGAGCCTGGTCTGTTAGCTCAGGAAAGAATTTCAGATCTCATTTTGTTTAAATCTCTCATCCACAAATGAGGAAACAGAGACACAGGCTGAGGACTTAGAGCTGACTGGAAGGGCAGCTTTGGAGTCAGAATCTAAATCTACTTACCATGCTCAAGCTTCATCAGGCCATGGTGTTCTTCTCTGTCAAATAATGTTAATGTTTCTACTTTGTAGGGGTTAAGGCTGCTGGAAGTCAGGGGTGAGAAGCACAGGGAGGTGGGGACTCAATAGCTGCTATCTGATCTGTATTTGATGGAGAGCCAGAGGCTGTGCAAATTAGAAATAAGGACCTGAGATCTTTCCTCTTCCTGCTCAAGACACTCAGGAGGGGCAGGAGGTCCTGGAGGTGCTTTGGAGATAGATCAGAGGGGCTAGGCTGGGCCAATAGGCAGAAATTCCTATAGCGCAGATATCTTCCAGTCTTGCAGGGACTACTGTGAGCTCACAGATGCAGCATGCTAGAAGGTGTCCATAGATGTTCACTTGGTTCCCCCAAACCAGAAAACAAACAAAGACCAGTGGTAGGCACAGCACCGTGACCTGGGCTCCTCATCCACACAGTCATAGCCCACCTGAGTGTGCATGCGTGCAGTCCTGCCATGCCAGATCACCTGCTGGCTCCTACCAAGGGTTAGCCTGGAAGGTATGCATCACTGCCCAGAGGACCCCTCTGTCTTATAAGCAGGAGTGGCCCAGGACAAAGATGGGACCACAGATGGTGACTATACTAGTCACTCTGCTCCTGCAGGGTCCCCAAGGCCTCCATGTGGGCATCTTTGGAGCTACAGCAGGGGTGAGCATAATATCTTGTTCCCTCTGGGCCTGGGTGTTGACAGTCCCCCACACCCATGAATAACCTGAGAAAAAGTTCAAATTTTTAAAAGGAATTTATTAAGAAACAGAAGAAAGATATAAAGTACACAATCAAAGAAATGAAAGCGTTTACAGCACAGATTTTTCAGCCCATTGCAACGAAGAGAAATCTGCTGGGCTGACACCATGGGACCGAGGCCCCAATTCTGTTTCAACCCTGTCTCTCTTGGCTGCTAAGCCAGCCAGTTCAAACTTTCTCTGGAGATAAATCAGGCCACCTTCTAAAACTTCTCAAAACCTACTTCCTGATTGCCTCTTGTATACAGGCCCTTCTCTATTTGGTTCCAAAGATTCCTCACCTGGGGCTTCAGGTGAGGTCCAGCCTTACCCTGATGCACCTTCACTACTTCTCCAACCAAAGGCATCTGTGGTCCCTTGAAGATCTATTTTTGCTTTTATCCTGATCCATTTAATTACACTAGATTCATGAACTAGCTGGGTAGGCTGGTTCTGTTTCCTCTGGTCAAGTTACCAATCCTCCTAAGCCTGCATCGGAACTTGGTCACTCTCTTGCTAGGAACATCTTTCTGAGTGCTCTCTCTGGCAGCTTTCTGCCCCAGCTAGGCCAAGACCACATTCTCCCCAAAACAGAACTCTGTGCCCCTGTCCAAACTCCTGCTTACCTTATGGGATAGCTCTAGTTTCCAGACGACCTGCCAAAGAGAGATGGTCGAACACCTTGATGGTCACTCACCTCTGAACCCTACCCAGCTCAGGTCACCAACCTCACCAGTTTTCTTGGAAGATTTCCAACTTCTCCCTTGGGCTTCTTGCCCCTGTGGAATTTTACCTCTGTAGATTTGTTATATGACATGGCTTTATAGACACAGTAATAATAAGACTAGTAAAAGGAGAGCTATTCACTCCCAAATTATATTTTCCCTAAATTATCAAGAGATTTGATCACTCTCACCATTTTGAACTTCTTCTAAAAGTCTATGGTTATCAATTCTTCATTAGTACCTTCTGATTCTCAGCTGGCTTTTAAGAATAGCGCTGAGTCTTAGCGATCTGGCCATTGGTCCCTTCAGTTCCTACAGTCTCAGTTGTGTCTTAGCATATGGCTTCTTCAGATAACTTCTGGAATGCAAAATAAAACAGCCTTCTCCAAAGGAGAAGACGGTAACAGCTCTACCCAGACATTCTTGAGCTTTTACCTCACAATACGTGCATATAACATCCCATTCAAGCTTACACTGATGGAAGAATATTAGGTTAGTATGAGTCAGTTGAACTTTTCCCCCAACCAATACCTCAGATTTGAGCTTATGATATACAGAATACAAAATACTTCTCTATGCTTCTCACCCAGTCCTCACAGCAACCCTGTGAAGTGGGCATGGCGGATATCGTTATCCCCATTTTACTGATGTAGAAACTGAAGTTCAAAGAGATTAGAGAGCTAGACCAAGATCACACAGCTATTTAATGGAAGAGCCAGCACTCGACCCAGGTCTCTTCTTCCTCAATCACTTTTTAGGTGCTAAGAATATGAAAGAGGTTTTCTACTCCCTTTTTCCCTACCCAGATGAACAGCACTCTCCTTCCACCCGTACAGCAGGGGTGAGCATAATATCTTGTTCCCTCTGGGCCTGGGTGTTGACAGTCCCCCACACCCATGAACAACCTGAGAAAAAGTTCAACGTGCACAACCTAGAAAGTTCCAAACAGGAAAAAGAACGATTAATCAAGTGAATTGTCATAGTCCAGTGGGAGGTGGGGGATGGTAGTTGTATCTTTCACAGTGTTCCTGATTTCTTAAGATCTGTAGTTAATCAAGAACCCTTTCTCTCAGTGCTGAGTGGCGCTTTCTGCGGGATTCATTAGGCTTCTCGGGTCACAGTTACAGTGCTGGGGATTTTACCTCTAAATTAGCTCAAGACTATACTTCCCATTTGTTTCATATGTTGCCAGTGTTCTGTGCCTTTCCATCCCTACCCCTTAATGAGGAAAATTTTGTATTTCTGTCAGTCTTCCAATGCCTGGCTTCCCAGGATGCTCACAGCTTCCTAGGAAGCCACATGGCTCCTGTATGTCTGGAAGGTCTGTGGGATTCTCTCCTTGCATCCAGGCAACATTTCCTTTCTGAAGGTCTATTTTCCTGCTTTCCCTCCGGGGTGAGCCACATGGCTGGAGCCATATCACCAGTCGGGACCGCAGCATATGGTTTCTGTGCAGCTTTACAGGGCTATTGTTCCAAGCCAAAGGTATATGATCCCCAAGATCCTCCTCCGCACACATAAGCAGGACACCTCAATCTCATCTCTTTTGTGACTGGATGCTGCACCACCCCCTGAGAAGCATATGGTGGACTGTGTCCACAGTGCCCCCTACTGGAGATTTTTCCATAAGCCAAGGTTTTGGACAACTTGGTTGGCATTTAAGGTGGCAAATTTCTGGAGGATTAGCACCATCCCATTCCTTTTCTAGGCATTAATTCATTTCACACACGTTTACTGAGCACCAACTATGAGCCATCACTGTGTTAACTCTGTAGATAGAACTGCAAAGAAGACAGACCTCACCAATGCAACTCATCCTATACTAGTTGGTTCCTTAGAACCACCACTTGGTTTCCAGTTGGTCTGAGTTAGTTGGTGAACTCAACAAGACCTTCCCCTCCACTGTGATCCCATCACCCAAGGAGACTACCTGACCTCCTCTGCAGACCTTCCCAGGGTGAGTTCCTTCATCAGTCACTAGACAGGCCCCTGCTCTGACAGCCAGCCCTTCCTCCCTGTCATGCCCCAGCTAACTGGTACTCTCCCCCGGACTCCTGCCCCTCCTATAACAGGACAGTCTCATTTGTGCTGAGTGACACATTCACTTGCAAATCCAGTAGCTATTCTCGAATATCGTTTATAGAACTGTGTTTCTTAAAAGTAAGTATTCACGCATAAATGTTACTTAATGGATAATAATAACTGAAGTAGAAATGTGCATATATGAATAACAGCACAAAATAACTCAAAAAGAATCCAATCTCCCAAATCACTAATTACTTACATATTTTGAAACCTGTTTCTACTCAGTAATGATTCGGACATACTTTCACTTGTTGCTATCATTATGTGATCATAATTCCAAATTCTCTCTCTCTCTTTTTTTTTTTTTTGCTTATGATTGCATCATATAACATCATATTTTTAAAAATAGTTTTCATAGTTGCCATACGTGAAGGCAGTAGCTCATTGTCCTAATAGACCACAATCTGCTTAGCTGTCCCCACAGCTGAGCAGTTTACAGTCAATGACTATAATTTATAGGGTGGCCACAGATATCTCTGTGCAAATACTGTTTTTCTTTTGAGTTATTTTCTCAGAATGTATTCCCCAAAGTGAGATAACTGAGTATCATAGTCTTTTTTTTTTTTTTTAAACCCTTGACAAGTATTGCCAAATTGCCTTCCAGGAAGCATCATTTTATAGTACCAGGAGTCTATTTCAACCATGACATTTTTTAAATGTATTTTTGCTGCATGCAAGTGGTTGACTTTTTGTTTAATCTTTTTGTTTACTAGTCCTGGCCTGTGTGCATTTCCTCCTGAGTATACAGCCTATTTGGTCCTTTAACCAAGTAAGATCTCTTGGCTCAGCTCTTACTCAGATCAATTCTACGTATGTATTTTTCTCATCTGATTGGTTTTCTTTTAATCTTCATTATTCTTTGCTGCATATACATTTCAAATTTTTATATGATTGAATTGGACTACTTGACATTGATAATTTCCTCTATCACTTCAATTATCAAGCAGTAACCTCCCCAGAAAAAGATTTTCTTTTTTCCCACCCTGTGCTTTCCGTCTGGACTTGTCCAAAATCCTTCTGGTTCCCATGAACATTCCATTGTCCATGATTCCTACATTAAGATTCTCTTAGGTCATTTCCCGACAGCCCCTGGCTAAATATGTCTACTTCAGCTCCACCCCTGCCATGGCCTGTGCAAAGGACCAGTGGTTGTGGCTCACCTCCGACTAGACCCTTCCCTCAGGTTTTCACTCCTCCACCGTCCCAGCCCCACTGACAACTTCTCAGTCTTTCTGGCTGGTTTGTCTCCCCAATCCCACACCTGACCTCCAGGGTTGGGTTTTTCCTAGCAGTAGTGGCCTACTGAAGGACAAATTCCTTCACCCCTTAGTTCCGCCAAATGAAGGCCAAAATTTCTCAAAAGGAATTTTGCTGGAAAACTAAGGGGAAACTAAAAATAGTCTCCAGAAAATGTAACGATATCAACACAGAAGAAATTTTACATCCTTTATAGTTCTTGGCTTGGTGGTAGCAGGGGGACCTGAGGGTCCCCCTTCTCATACTCAGAACCCTGTGTATTAGATTGCAACCCTATCAGATTCAATGTCCTAGCAGCACATTTTCTTTACAGACTTTGAGGTAATCACCGCTTTGCCTCAACTGGCATCAGTATACTTGGTCCCCCATGAAGCCCACCCCTTTCTGCACTGAGGGACGCCATTATAGGAGAAGCCTCTACTTACTGGCTATAGATGGTGGCAGATGCCATTACCTGCCATTCGAAATCCCAGGCCTCTTTTGACCTGTCTTGTTTCTGTTCCAGTCTGAGGGGAGCCAGTTCTCAGCTCTTCCGGAAGGCATGCGCCTGACAAACTCTTCTGCCCACCTCCCTAAGACTCTCGCTGGGCTCCTCCACCAGGAATGGTTTTGAAGAATACAAATCAAGACAAGCTTACAAATCTTAGAAACTTAAACTATAACAACAGTGGCAGAGGGGGTGGTGGTGATGGGGTAGGGCAGTCACCCACAAAAAGCAAGAGGCACATTTGACTCCCATCACCCTGTCAACCCTCCTCCTCTGTTTCTGAGAGCTATGGTCATGCTACCACGCTTGGTCCCTATCCCTGCACATCCAAAGAGGGGTTGGCAGTGTGGCACTTCGCATTGGAAGGTTGCTAATATCTGTCCTCTGGGAAAATGCTCTCAGCCATTATAACCCATGGCAGCCCTGCCTCCCTCCTCCCTCCCACTCCCTCCCTAGTCCCACCTAGTTCCATCCCAGTCCCAGCCCTTTAACTGTCGGGAGAGCGAACCCGAAAGATGTGGATGGTCCCGTTACTGAGTGACACAACCAGGTACCTGCCGTCTACCATGGTGGTCACCCGGGGCTTTTCCAGGCCATGATAGGCTGTCAGGAAGTCTCCAAGCAGTGACCCCTTTGGGTCTAGGATCACCACCTTGTTGACCTCTCGAAGGGTCAGAAAGATGTAGCCCTTCTTATCCACAGATACAGAGCCTGGCTGGCAGCCATGCAGGCCTGGTCCCCCATACTCTCCAATCACTTGACCCAGCCCATCACAGACCACCACACTATTCTGTTGCCAATCTGACCCCACAAAATTGCCCTGGGGGCTAGTGGTCAGAAACACCAGTGCTCGCAGGCCCCGGCTGGCCTTGCCCCCAGGGATAAACCGGGTAGCCAGGCTGCCTTCCATATTGTACACCTCTACGTGGCCTGACACGCTGACAGCCACCCGGTCACCACTTGGCATTGCAGCCACAGCGTGGCTGGCTTGGGAGAGGCTCAGAGCCCGGCGCCACTGCACCTCACCATCAGGGCTGATGAGATAGAGCCGAGCGCCAGCTGAGAAGGCCACTGCACCCTGCAGGGCGGCCACGCTACATGGGGAGCAGCCCTCGGGGACAGGCACGGCTCCCTTGTAGTCACCATTGAGAGAGAAACGTTTCAGAGCCCTGTTCTGCTCGTCTGCTACCAGGATTTCCCGGGGGCCAAAGGGACAGAGCCCAGTGATCCGGGGAGACCGCTTGTCTCCAGGCATCCGCGTGGGGAAACTGCAGGAAAATATGGGCCTGGGGAGGAGGCCAGAGCCCTCCAGGTTTGGCCCAGGTGCTGGGCTGGGCTCCCGGGAAATTGACTTGAGCCTGCCTTTGAACTTCCTCTTCTTGTTGGATCTGCCACCCCTTGGGGTCTGGACTCCTCCATCTTCTTGGGGAGTCTGGGATCTGTCTTCTTTTGGGGTTTGGGCTCTCTCCACCTTTGGAGTCTGGGCTCCATCTTCCTGGGGTAGCTGGGCTCTGTCCTCCTTTGGGGTCTGGGCTCCATCCCTACTCTGGGGCTGGACTCCACCTTGTCTCTCTGTCTTGGCTCCATCCTCCCTCTGGCCCAGGTTTTCTTCACCTCCCTGGTTTCCAGCTCCATCTTTCTCACTGTCCTTCTGGGGCTGCTGCTTCTCAAAGGAGAGCCATAGCAGGTGACAGTTCTTGTCCAGGAGCCCAGGATGGAGCTCCAGCTGGGGCAGCAGACAGGGGGGTAGTCCAGGCATCCAAGGACAACCCTGCAGCTGCCGGAGTCTCTGGGCAATCGCCCCCTCCAGCGAGAGTATCTCGGCCTCACGACCCAGGCTGAGCACCCTACGAGCAAAGGCAGCCGCTGCCCTGGCCACTTGCTCCCGGCCCTCTAGCTCCCCCAGCCTATCCCGAGCAGCCTCCTCGGCAGCCTCCACGTGAGCCCGGAGCTGCCCCAGCACTTCCTTCTTCTGGGCCAGGAGGGCCCGGAGGACTCCCTCAGCGGCCTCCTCCACCTGCGTCCCTACCTTGGCTGCATGCTCCCGCAGCCGGGCCAAGGCTTCCTTTTCCACCATTCGGGCAGCCTCTAGCTCAGCCAGGTTCTTATCTACGCCTGCTAGTAGCTCTTCAAGGCCTGGCCTCCGGGCACGTACAGCTTCAGCCAGAGGCAAGCAGGGGTGGTCCAGGTGGGGGTCCAGGCGGCACTCACGGCACAGCAGCTGGGAGCAGGGCTGGCACAGGAAGCGCAGGGCCTCCCCCGGGTGCTGGGGACACTGGGCCGCCTGGCGCTCCCGGGCCTCCTCGTCATACCACCCTGCCCTGTAGCCCACCAGGTCCACCACTCGATGGGTGTGAGTCTGCCGGGTGCAGCGGTGTCCGTCGGCACAGGCCTGGCACAAGTCATCAGCACAGTCCAGGCACCGGGCTGTGGCTGGCCCCCCGGCACTCGCACCCCCCATCAGAGGGCACAGTGCACAGGCAGGCTTCCCCGCACGCAGGTCTCCACCTGCCCGGGCCCTCACCAAATCCAGGAGCCCGTTGACAAAGAAGTTGGTCTTGAAGGCAGCCACACCTGCTGGTGGCACGGGCACATTCTCTCGGCACTCAGGGCATCGGAGGTGGCCGCCCTCAGCCAGCTGGGCCAGGCAGTCCTGGCAGTAGGTGTGCAGGCAGGGCAAGGTTTTGGGCACCCGCAGCTGCTCTAGGCAGATTTTGCAGGCCAGGAAGTCGCTGCTCAGGGCCTCCAGCAGGGAGGGTGAGGATCCCTGGGACACCATGCTGCAAATGAGGGGTGAAGGTCAGAGAGCAGAGGGCACTTCCACAGTCCCTCCAGCCTGCCCTCCTGCCTCTCCCATTCTCCTCAAGCCCCATTTGATCCAGAGTCTCACCTGAAGGGCCAGGAATTTTCTTCTGGTCTTCTGGGGCCTCTGGCCACTTGCTTTTGAGCTAGGGAGCTGCCCTCCTCCTTGCATACATTCAGCAAATGTGAAAAGTCGGTGCTGCTTGAGTGTGTCAAGAGATGCAAGAAATGACAAGACCAAGAAGCCCCTGGCCTCAGAGAGCTAATAGTGTAATGATTAGTGCCCTCATGCGACAGGCCTTGTGGCAAATGTGGTCCAAGCCCCTGTGTGAATAGGTCCTGGGGGTCCTGCTGGGGCAGGGGTGTGTTGTGATGGGGATACAACAAAGGATCCAGGTGGGCAGAGTCGTCTTAACTCCTGGCAGTTGGGGCAGTATAGGGGCCCCAATTTCCCCGGCCCGTACACCTGTCTTCTTCTAGACCCCGAGAGCAGCATCTGAGAGCTGCCCTGACTTTCTTGAAATGGGTTCTGGAGCAGGCAGCAGAAAGGCTAAAGGGAAGGGACTGCCCTGCCCTGTCCTTCCAGCTGCTTGAACTTGGGGTCACTATAGCCTTTGCTTCAACTTCTAGAGCCTTTTTCTTGCAGCCTTTCCTGTTGCAAGAGGCCCCTTGCTCTCCTAGAAACCTTTAAGGGTCTGCGTCGTGTGAGGTTCGTCTGTAAATCCCCCCAGCTCCCAACACAGTGGCTATGAAACACTTGATGAAGGGATTTGGGGAATTTTCCTCAAACTTCCGGAAAGTGGGGGCTAGGAGGAGAGCTCAGAGTGGGAGGGAGTCTTTCCCAGCGAAGCCTCAGACTTCCCCATGGGGTGAGGTGGGGGTTGCTCCTGCACAGCCTCCCCTCTCCTCCTGCCTTCCGGGTCTCTCTCTCCACCTCCCCCCTCCCTTCCTCTTCCTCCCGCGCTCTGTCTCCCTTCCCCCACTCCTTCCAGCTCTTCCTTTAGTTGCCCTCCCTGTCCCCCTCCTTACCTGGCCTGAGCTGACCTTGGGCTCCAGGACCGGGAGTGGGGGGCCAAGGCCTGGAAGCCGCTGTTGCCCAGTGCGTGAAAGAGAAACAAAACTGAAACTAATTATACTTGTGCAACTTCCGTCTCAGCTCCGGGACAACGACTTGCACAGCCTCAGGCCCCGCCTTCTTCCCCACCCCAGCCTGGACCTCTTCCTGGGGGGGCCCCCATCCCAGCAGGGAATGGCTTCCTCCAGCAGACTCCAGGGTCGCCTGTCAGTTCTGGCCTCAGGACTTGTTCAGCCAGCTAAGTGTGTTTGTCGCCAATGCAGGGAACTGCCTGAGGATGCAGTTCTGAGATCATCTGTGATTCAGAGCCCAGTCCTCAGGCCAGGTTTCCAGTGCTTGCAGCTTATCTGCGAACCTAGTCCTAGGTGAGGCCTTTTGGTGCCTGTAACCCTTTGCTGAGCTACTGGAGAGGCTGTGGGAATCAGATAAGGGGCCTCCTTCTGAGGTCAGCAAAGGCTTCCAGAAGGAGGCCCCCCTTGAGATGAATTTGAAGCGTGAGCAGGGTTTGGGAGATAGATGGAGAAGAACGCAGGGAAGAGTGTTCTGGGAATCAGGAACGTCAAGTATATAGGCACAGACGAATGAAATGCCACAACTCTCCTAGGTGGCTCCAAGTAACTTAGGATGCTTTGTGGGAAGGGGACATGTGAGTGGTTGCAGACGGGGCTATAGAGAGAGGCAGCATGGACAAATCAAAAAGGGCCTTATGTGCTACATGAAGGAATCTGAGTTTTATCCAAAAAGCCATAAGAAATCACTGAAGGATATTTTCCTCAACATCTTTTGAAATTTGGAAGCACAAAGAAGTTGAAAGAATTGGAAGGAACATTCATACAACTCACCACTTTGATTCTACAGTTAACATTTTACTATAGTCGATTCATCGCATATCTATCCATGTATGCATCTATCCACGGTGATGGGATTGCAGCAGGAAACTGAACTGAGGAGAGCTCACTCTGGCAGCAGCCGAGAGAATAGACAGGAGCCTGACTGCGGGGTCCAGATGAAAAGTAGGAGTTGGGGCTCTGAGCTGACAGTGGCAGGAGGGACAGAGATGGAAACCAGGCACGTGAGCTATTGTTGAAGGCAAAAGAAGCAATGGGACTTGTGATTGGCCCTGGGAAGGAGGTGAAGGAAAGAGGGCAGGATGCCCCTCAGGCTTTAAAGTTTTAGAGGTCAGGAGAAAGGGCTAGGCTGGCATACCCACAGGCTTGTGACTTTTCCATAGTTTTCCATTATATCTGTGATTTTGATGAGATGACTCAACAGTGTCCAAAGTGAGATGTGTCCAGGGCTGAGATGGCACTATGGAGAACACAGACATTTAAGGGTAAGTGGGGGATGGGCTGGGGCAAGAAGGAGGCTGAGAAGTAGTTGCCAGAAGGGTAGGTGGAAATCCAAGAGAGAGAGGTCACAGAAGTCATAGCTGGAGAATGCTGCACTTCCAGAAGGAGAAGGTGGCTACAGACCAGATGTTCAGCCAAGATGAGGACAGAAAAATGTATTGGTGCATGCGTGCCCCTAAGTATATACGCCTGCACATGCGTATGGCCTCTGTGTGTGCTTTTTGTGCACATTCAGTAACAATTTGTTGAATGACTACTGTGGCCAGACAGCATGCCATGCACTGTGGAATATACAAAGATAAACGAGATAGGTTCCCTGCTCACAGGGAGTTTACAATCTAATAGGGGAGGTAAAATATATACATTGTGTTATATGAGACAGTAAGACAAATATCATATTAAAGTGTCAAAATAATCATAACAATGGTTTAATTTTATTGGGCTTTTACCATGAGCGTCACGCGGGTTGTTGTAAATATAACTTGATTTAATCCTCACCATAACCTGGTGAGATAGATATCATTATTGCCTTCATTTTGCAGGTGAGGAAACTGAGTTATAGAGAGAAAAAGTCAGTCATTTGAGGCCAAATACAGTGCTGTGACAACACAGAAGAGGAAGAGTTTGATTTCTCCTGGAATGGTGGTGGCGGTGGTGGTGTGGGAATCAGGAAGTCCTCCTGAAAAAAGAGGCATTGCGATGGCTGTCCTACCCCATCTCCTTTAACATTGAACAAATGCTTAAAGGGTCTACAGTGTGTGGCCAGACCCTAGGATGATAGTTTCTCTACCCTGAGAAAAGGCTCCTAAACCAAGTGATAATTCAACTACAGCTAACTAATAGGTGTTACCATGGAGACGTGTACAAGGAGGAGGAGTGGGGCGGAGATAGTTTCTGGATGCCGGGGGCTCCTCAACATGATTCCAGGGAAGGTGTTTGGTCATATAGGATTGGAATGCACGTGGGTGAAGGGTAGTGGCAGGAAATGGGAGATGGGAGGGCAGAACAAGCTAAAATTTGCTGTTTAGAATGCTATAAGACCTTAAGGTAATGGAGGCCATTATAAGATTTTCATCAGGCAAGTTTGGACTTCTGTTCTGTAGGTACTTGGTGTGGGGTGGGGGGAGACTGTGATCAAAGGTTTTCAATCCTAATTTATAAAAATAATAATGATAATTTAAAATAAAACTTAAAATACTCATATCATCATAGTAACAAAATAACTATTTTTTCCATGTGCATTTCCTTTGTTCTCTGCCCATATGAAATATATTTTACATAATTGCATTTATTGTATACATATACTTTTTGTCTACTTACTAACTTAATGTTATATCAACATTTTCTACGTTTCCACATATTTTCATAGTTATTACTGTCAATGACTGCATAATTATATATCCTAATTTATTTAGTTATTTAGAAATATGCTGGTAAGCTAGCTTCCCCACCTACCAGTTTCCATGATGTAAATAAGGTATAAATATTCCCACCAGGGCTGATTTCATGATTCCAGTGATTTAACAGCCAGTTGCAAAATCACTAAAACTTAACAATGACCTCTCAGGAGCCAGTACTTTTGGGAAGCTTTTAGAATCTTATCTGTCTCCAAAGTTCTGAATTTCACAGAGAACACATAGTGCTGGGCATTCAGTGGGCAACTTCACTCCAGAAACACAGTTTACCTTTGGGAGATTGATGATGATGATCCTCTCCCCTCTGTTTCCTGCTTCTTCTTCTGGAATATCCATCAATCTGATGTTGTATATCTTAAATGATTCCTCTAACTTTATCTTTCTGTTATTGTCCATTTCTTTCTCTTTTTGTACCACTTTCTGGGAGATGTCTTCAACTTAAACTTTCCAACTCTTCTACTGCATTTGTTCAAATCTGCTGTTACGGTTGTAATTCATGAGTTACTTTTTTTTGCACCTTATTTTTACTGCACAGAATCAATATCTTCTCCTAGCTCTCTGAGCATATGAATGATAGTGTTGTGTGGGTGGTTTTAGTTTTCTCCGCCTTGTATAGTTTCTATTACCTCCAAGTTCTTTTCCCTCCTTCCTTTTCTCTCTTTTTTGGTGACTGTGGTATTTATTATTTTTTATTTTAAAATTAGCTTTCTGAAATATAATTTATATGTAATAAAATTACCAATTTAAGTCTATAGATCAATGAGTTATTTATTTATTTTTTTAAATTTTAAATTAAGTTTATTGGGGTAACATTGGTTAATACAATTATATAATTTTCAGGTGTACATTATCATTTGACATCTGTATGTTCTATTGTGTGTTTACCACCCAAAGTCTAGTTTCCTTCAGCTACCATATATTTGAT
>NW_006441386.1:8651927-8656584 GCF_000325575.1 Pteropus alecto
TATTTGTCTTTGGAGCTGAGATGTGTCTCCTGGAGGCAGCATATGGTTGGGTTTTGTTTTTTGATCCAATCTGCAACTCTGTGCCTTTTTATTGGTGAGTTCAATCCATTTACATTTAGGGTGATTATTGAAATATGAGGTCTTCTTATAGCCTTTTTATCTTTTGCTTTCTGGTAGGTCGGCGTATCCATTGCTTCCTTGTCCTTGTGTTTCTGTTTTCTTTATTTTGGTTGGCGTTTGTGGGTTTTGCCTCTGGTCCTTCTTGTTTTATGTTATACACTTCAGTTCTGAATCTTTGGCGTGTGGTTACCATTATGAATATGTAAAGGACAGTTATATATATACGGTCGTCCATTTTCTTCTACATGTGCCTCATCGCAATTTCCCTTTGTGAATGTGGATCTTTGAATCCCCTCCTTTTCAGTCCTTGTTATCTCAATTTGTCCCTATGTATGCTGAATGTTCATTACTATCTTATTAAAACAATTCTTTTGTTATTATTTAAGCTTATAGTGCCCTGTTCCTAGTAAGGGTTGCACTCCTCTGTTTCTTTTTGCCTGATAGTCACTTTACTCCTAATTATGTGTTGTTGTTGTTGTTGTTTTTGTCATTTTGTTTTAGGTGAACTGACCTCTTTCCATATTTCCTATAGTGCAGGCCTTGTAGTGGAGAATTCCCTCAATTTTTGTATGCCTGGAAAAGTCTTAATTTCTCCTTCATATCTAAAGGAGAGCTTAGCTGGATACATTATTCTAGGCTGGTAGTTCCTTTCACTTAATAGTTTAAATATTTGATTCCATTCCTTTCTGGCTTGTAAGCTCTGTGCTGAGAAGTCCGATGATAATCTAATGGGTTTTCCTTTATAAGTTACCGTTTTCTTTTCCTTGGCTGCCTTGATAATTCTATCTTCTTTGTTGTTGACTTTTGATAACTTTAATACAATGTGTCTTGGTGAAGGCCTTTTTGGGTTGAGATAATCGGGTGTTCTGTTGACTTCTTGAATTCCATGCTCTAGCTCATTCCTTAGAGTGTGTTCTTGCAGTGTGTTCTTTATCTCCAGGAGGTTTATTAGGTTCTTTTTGAGAGTTTCAGTCTCCTTGCTAAAGAACTCATTCTGCTCATCTAGTTGTTTTATTCAATTCTTGAAATTGTTGATATGATTCATTTTGGATCCCACTGAGTTTTTTCAGAAGTACCATCCTGAATTCTCGGTCATTTAAGTCACATATTTTTACGTCTGTAAGCTTATTTTCTAGAGATTTTTGTCTTTCTTTCTGAGATGCTTTGTCACCTTGGTTGTTCATGGTGTTTAATGAACTATTTCTCCACCTGGGCATTAATGGAAATGTATTCTGCTTTATTTTCCCCCAGAAAGATTTATTATATCATGGTCCCAAGCCTGTTGCAAAGAAGGTGTTTTTCTTTTGGTTTCCAGTAGGTGGCATCTAAGCCTCTTGGATCTCAGCTTTATATATAAAGTCTTACAATGTCTTTTTTTCTTATAGATGTTTAATCACTCTTGCTATCCTCAGTCTCAGTGTTAGAGACAATTTTGGTAGTGTTTGCTCAGATTCCCCTGGGGCTCCGCAGTGTTCAGTCTCAGAGGGAATGAGGGCAGAGGTCCTCTGGCTCAGCCTTGGTTTTGCAACCGCGGCTGGTAAAAATCAACTGTTGTTTCTCTGCCGTCCCCGCATTTCTGTCATCCCCGTTTTTCTGCCTTCTGCCCTGATGACTGGGCACTGCCGCTGGCCGCGGGTAGCTCACAAATCTCCCAGGCAGGGCTGTTCAGGGAATTCACCGCATCTTCTCCCCTACCCCTCCTCCTACAGGGAGTGCCAGCATCTTCGAGAGGCAGCTTCTTTACTTCTCCCAGTCCACCACCCGACACCCGGGGTTCTGAACTATGGTAGCTCTTAGATGGGCTGATGTGCAGTTTGGGTGTTTCTTGTTGAGTTGTAGATATTCAGCTTATTGTTGTTTCAAGGGGAGAGATCTGGGGACGTTTCTCACTCTGCCATGGTTCTGACGTCATTTCCTCATTGACTTCATAGTTTTAATTAGGCTCAGCTTTGGAATCTTTCTTTTGTCCAAGATCTTGGGACCTGTCTCCTCCATGAAGTATCCACCAGTTTGGCCTCCCAGACCAGTTATTTTGTAGGGTTCTTATGGAGATTTAATGGATTCTTTTTTTTTTTTTTTTTTGAGACTCTGTACTTTATGGTCTTTTCAAATTTCCAATTTCCTTCATCTTAATTGTCAAAATAGATGGGGTACTCTGTCCAGTAGAGTAATTAGTCGAAGAGAGAGCTATGTGAGGAATTCAGAAGCCACAGAACGTCACATTTTATTCTTTTTAAAAAGTAGTTTGTTTCTCTGCTTAAATTTCCTGTTTTTTGATTCACTGTCAACATATTTTCCTTTAATTCTTTGCAAATATCCATAACAATTGCTTCAAAGCATCTGTTTGGTAAATGTAACATCTAGGCCCACTCGGAATCAGTTACTGTTTACTCTTCCATTCCCCTAAGTGTGAGTCACACTTCCCTGTTCCCTGCATGTCTTAAGAGTATTTGGTGCTGAGAATTGTTGCTGATATAGCTGTTGTTAAGCAACCTGGCTAGAGTTAACCTGTGGATGTTTCTACAGTGGTGCGTAGACATCTCTACTTGGTTTTTCTGGGTTTTTTTTGTTTTTTGTTTGTCTGATTTTTGAGATTCCCCCTTGTATCTGCATAGCTTAGTTGTCAGTCAATGATTGAGCAGAAGTTGTGTTCAAATACCTGGAGACCTTAAGTCTTCCACCCTCTGCCAAGTGACCAGTGTGTAGGGGAGCACTTGTGGAGTACAGCTATACTCAAGTCTCCCTCTGTTTTCCCTAAGGAAACTGGCGTGCAAATCTAACAAGATGTTTAGCAATATTTACACCCCCAGACAAGTGTCATTAAAAGAACCATTAAATTCTGAAGGTAGTGTTAACCAAAGAAGAGGCTTGGGCTGTGATAAAGAACAAAAAAAGCATTTATTTGAGAAAAAATTGCAATCCAGACGGCGCAGATTCAAGTAGCAACCCCAACTGTGCTCTGAAGAGAACACAGAAAAGCAGGATCTTGTAAAAGCAAAATCTGCAAGTGTAGTTCCCATTCGGGTTCTCCATGCAAATTAAAGATGAACAGAAATTGGTTAGATCCAATATGCAAATGAGGAAGGCAAAAACTACAAGGAGGAGGTAAAGTCCATATATGTCCATGCAGCACATGTTCCAGGATGTTTATGGCTCAGTTTTACTCTGGGTTTAGCAACAGGTTAGCAACTTAATAGCAGTTCTGAGAATTGAGGCACAAGGTGTACGTAAGCCCCACTCCCCAGTGGTCTCCCTTACTCAATTTTTAAGTGACTCTCTTAGCAATGCCTTTTCCATTTTATTTTCCCCTTTCCTAGTAGCTATGCTACAAAGTAGTTTAAAATGAAATTATTTTATAATATTCGCTTAAAAGTCAAATTATAGTGCTAGATCCAAACTGTGGCCCTGGCATCAGTGCTTCTGCCATCCAACACAGCTGACAAAGTCGGTTTGATGTCTACTTAGGTCTGTATCCTGCTTAGGTCTGCATATCCTAAATCCACTGGGCTGGAGGCGGTCACTCTTGCTGAGAAGCATGACTGATGCTTATCTCATGTTCCTCCTGCTGTGCAGGTGAGACTAGCAGCAGTGTCCAACTTCCTGCTCACTTTCTGGATAACAGAGCTGCCAGACTCAGTCTCAATATTCTCGTTGACATGAAGTTAAAATTCAGTCAGTCTTACAGCAACAAAAATTGCTTTGAGTCACTCAAAATCCATCTGGTCCCCAGCCAGACAGCCCAATAGCCCAGCACCAGAGGCCCCAGGATTGGATTCCCAGTGACAGCAAATCCTGCATTGCAGCCCAAGTTAACAGCAGGCTCTTTGTAGCTTTTACCTTCCTCGACCTCTCTGACGTTTTACTATGTATTTTTTTTAAGGTCCCAGCCTCACAGTGGTAAGGAAGTTCACTTCCTGGTAGTTGGAACCTCATAAGTTCTTTATGGAAATTTTCTAACGAAATCTTGGCTTGGATTTTTAAAAACCTCTATTATTTGCTCTTCTATCCTGAGACTAGGACCAAGGCCAAGAAATTCCTTTCACAAAATTTCATCTGCAGTGCCTACAAGTCAGAGTGAAATCCTATCTCATAGATATTCCCATCTTATGAGGTTGCAAAATACTTGAAGAGGTTTACATGTGTTAATTTACACCTCTTGCTGCCCCTACGTAAATTAATCAGGCCAAAGTTAAATGAGGTCTCTCTGACATGTGAAACTGTTGATCGTTCCTTTCTCAAAATTCTCTCCTCTGTAGGCCTACACCCCTCCTCTTCCTCCTCTGACCACTTTCTCCTGTTCCCTCGCACGCAGCTGAGACCGCAGCACCATCCATTTGGAGCTGTCTTTTCCACCTAGGCCCACCAGAGGGAGCTCTGACTCTGCTGAAACTGGCTCCAAGACCAGACGAGGACAACCACCGAGCCTAACCATCTATCCCTGTTTCTGGGCTCGGGGAAAGGTGGGGTGGGGTGGGCGGTGCCTGTCAGCCTGGAGACTGTTCAGAGTCCCTATGCCCCCTCTATTCTGACTCATCCC
>NW_006441386.1:8656604-8659034 GCF_000325575.1 Pteropus alecto
CCGCCACCTCCACCCTACCTCCACCCCCGGTCTTATAGAAATCTGCCACAAATTGCCTTCCACGGGACATCAGGTGCAAATTATAAAGGAATTCCAAGAAAATTCATTAATCAACCTAAATAATACTTTAATACAATATTCTTTAAAAATCAAAAGTAATGCAAAAAATCCACAGTGAACAAAACATCAAAATTATAAGTAAAGACAGGATAGATATAACTAATTTTTCCTTTTGCTCAGGCCTCAATACGGTTCTTCTCAGCACTGCTGGGTTTTACCCCCTACCACTAACTCAAGGACTTCTCTTCCATATTTGCCTCTTTCCTCTCTCCCCTGGATCCTTCTTTAGCATATTTCTCATCTTAAAACAAAAGAATACCAGTCCCCTGCTTGACCTCATATGCCCGGGCTATCATTGCCTGTCTTGTTCTCCATTTTCTCTGGAACTAACTATAGTTAGGCTTTTGTTCTCCACAGTCCCCGAAAGCTGTTCTAGCCAATGTCACCCACGACCTCCACCTTGTCTGTGCTCCTCTTATTTGGCCATGGCATCTGACAGAGAAGATTTCACCCCCTCCTTGAAACTCTTTTCTCTTGGTGTCTTGGTCTCCAAGCTCTCCTGGTTCGCTTCCTGCCTCCCTGCCCACACCTTCTCTGGGTTCTCCTATCTTCCTAACCCTAAACAGAGTGCATTCGGACCTTCTCTCTGTCCACCCTCCCTCCTGAGAAAACATCATTCAGTCCCATGGCTCTATAGCCTTGATAGAATGGCAATTCCCAAACCTTCATCTCCAGACCAGACCTTTCCCTTGACTTCCAGACTCATGCCTGTCTGCCCTACTGGACATTTCCACTTGTAATTTGAACAGGCACCCCATTCTTCTCTTGTTTGAAATTTTCTACATACACAATCATGTCATTAATGAATAGAGATTGTTTTATTTTTTTCTTTTCTACCTGTATGTCTTTTATTTCTTTTACCTGCCTTATTGCTCTGGCCAGGACTCTCAGTACAATATTGATTAGGAGTGATGAAAGCAAACATTCTTATTCATAATCTCAGGTGGAAAGCATTCGGACTTTAAATATTATATATCATTCTGTATGCCCTTAACAAGTTAAGGAACTTTGCTTCTACTCCTGGTTTGCTAAAATTTTTTTAAAAATTATGAACGGATGTTCAATTTTGTCAAATGTTTTTTTCTGCATCTATTGTGATGATCATGCAGTGTTTAATCTTTAGTCTGTTGATATTATGGATTCTATTGATTGCTTTTTGAATGTTAAATCAATCTTGTATTCCAAGAACAAACCCTACTTGCTCTCAAACATTATCTTCCCTCATCCCAACCTGTCCTTCCATCCCCACCCCCAGGCATCTCCATCTCTGTAATATAACTCCATCTTCCAATTGCCGAGGCCAAATGACTTGCAATCATCCTTGATTTCTTTTTTCTGTTTCATTGTGTAAATGGTCAGTTCTGCCTTCAAAATGAATCCAACTTCTTGCCTGAACTACTGCTGTAATTTCCTCACTGGCTTCCTGTGTTCATTCTTGCCTACAAAGATATTTATAAATATATGTTTTATGGACAGTATGTCATAGGTTTTTATACATGCCTCATGTGTGTTTGAAAAACTGTATGTTCTTTAAATTTCTAGAACCAAATTTTTATATGTATTTATTAGATCAAATTTATAATGGTCTTCTTCAACTCCTCTGTATTCTTAACATAATATATTTTTTCTGCCTAAGGTATTGATCATCAGGCTATGCTTTTGTAAATATTTCACAAAGGCTATGAATTTGTCTATTTCTTCTTGGAATTCTGCTTGACTGATTTATGTGGTTTATGTGGTATAAGTTATGTTAAATCTATACATATTGTGATTTATGTGGTCTGTTATGTTAAATCTATACATATTTAGAATTGTTATATTTTTTCCAATGGATTGAACATTTTTACCATTATACTAATATCATATGTTAATATCAATTGAGTCTTTGTATTATTATAATGTTTTTGCCTTAAAGTCTTTTTGGCCTTCCAGACCTCAATTTCCCATCCATATCTTTCTCCTAAGGAAATACCTATCTTCAGTCTAATCAGGAAATGGAATATTTGAATAAAATATTAATCAATATGAATTAACAACAATTAGTTATGCACATTTATTTACTTGATGGTATATTTATACTCAAATAACAGAGACTACCCATGCTTTGAAAGAACACACGGGCTATTCACAAACACTGACCATGTACTATGTCACAAAGGCATCTTAATAAATTCCAAAGGTTCTGCATGATAGAGACTGTGGTCTCTGACAATAATGAATAACATTAAAAATCAATAGCGAAAGGCTAACCAACACATCTCATTTGTCTGGGATTTAGTTTAGAAACTACTGTATTTTGAATTACAGGTT
>NW_006441386.1:8659044-8664113 GCF_000325575.1 Pteropus alecto
GGCCATTCTCGCCCTTTTCTGTCTGTCCACCTGGTCCTCTAGGTCCCCCTTTCCTTTCCTGAATTTTCTTCCGAGGAAACTCTCTCCTCTGTTGATCTCCCTAGATCATCCTCTACTTCGCTTTGACTCTCCCACTGCTCCTATTCTGAGAGTTTAACATTCTTCCTTGTCATAAACTCATTTACATATTTACTTGTCGGTTTATTTATACAGTTTAGTTTTTACATTTAACTCTTTTTAATTGAAGAAGAAGTCATGAGTCAATGAGGTAACGACTTGTCAGCTGGAACAAAGGCACCTATAATGAAATGGTTTCTGTCTCTGGGTCCTCACCTCACAACCACCACTACGGATTCTTTGTTTCTTTGTTTTTATTTATTTTAATTGATGAGTTGTAACATATGGAAAGTGAGTAAGTACAACAATGTGAAGTGCTGTTATGTCTGAATCGTGTCCCCTCTAAAATCATATGTTGAACACCCAGCACCTCAGAATGTAACTATATTTGGAGATGGGACCTTTAACAAAGTGGGTGATTACATTAAAATGGAGTCTTTAGGGTGGGCCCTAGTCTAATATGACTGCTGTCCTTATAAGAAGAGAGAATTTGGACACACAGAAAGACATCAGACATGCCACACAGAGTCAAGACCATGTGAAGACACAGTGAGAAGGTGGCCATTTACAAACCAAAGAGAGAGAGGCCTCAGGAGAAAACAGCCTTGCTGACACCTTGATCTCAAACTTCTAGCCTCTGTAAATGTGAGGAAATAAATTTCTATTGTTAAGCCATCCAGTCTAGGGTATTTTGTTATGGCAGCCCTAGCAAATGAATACAAGTGCATAGCTGAAGGGATATTTACATGTGTACATCCATGTAAACACTACTCACATCAAGATACAGACCATTTCCATCACCCCAGCTCACTCCCAGCCAATTCTCACTCCTCAAAGGTCATGACTATTTTGACTTCTATCATTATAACTTACTTTTGCCTGATTTTGAAACTCATATAAATGGAAAAAACATGTACAAAATGTTCATATCATCTTGATTCATAATAGCCAAATACTGGAAACAACTCAGTTACATACACTGAGAGGTGAGTGAATACACAAATTGTCATATTCCGTAGTGTAGAATATGACATAACAATAAAAAAGAACAAGCTACTAAACCTGAAACACTAGAGAAGAATCTGAAAAAATATTCTGTTACGTGAAAGAATACGTATTGTATGATTCCATTTACATGAACTCGTAGAACAGAAAAACTAAACTATAATGACAGAAAGTAGACCAGTGGTTGTCTGGGGCTGGGAAAGGCATACAAGCCCAGGAAAGGCAGAGTCCTAAGCAAGATGAACCCAAAGAGGCCCACACCAAGACACATTATGATTAAAATGCCAAAGATTAAAGACAAAGAAAGAATGTTAAAAGCAGCAAAAGCAGTTAGTTACAATGTACAAGGGAGTTCCCATAAGACTGTCACCTGATTTCTCACCTTGGTTGTAGGTCCTTACTTTTCATTACTTTGAATGTTTCATGCCAATCTCTCCAGAAACTTTGTAGGGCTGGAGAGATTGGCATGAAACATTCAAAGTAATGGAAAGTAAGGACCTACAACCAAGATTATTCTACTCAGCAAGGCTATCATTTAGAATCAAAGGAGAAATAAGGAGCTTCCTAGACAATAAAATGCTGACGAATTTTATCACCACCAAACCAATATTACAAGAAATGTTAAAAGAACTTCTTTAAGAAGAAGAAAAAATTAAAACTATTAATAAGAAAATATCACAAAGAAAAAAAATTCTCACTGACAAAGGCAAACACATAATAAAAGCAGTGGATCAACCAACACTAAAGCTAATACAAAGGTTAAAAGTCAAAAATAGGATGATCATGCGTAATTACAAAGATAAATTAAAGGATATACAGAAGCACAGACACATACACACAAAAGAAGTAAAAAATAATGACAAAAACATAAATGTGAGGGGATGAGTAAAAATGGTAGTGATTATGGAATGTGTTTGAACTTAAGCAAACATCAACTTAAAACAGACTGCTGTAAACATAGCTTGGTACCTATGAAGCACATGGTAACCACAAACCAAAAATATACAAGAGATATACAAGAAATAAAGAGAAAGGAACCCAAATAACACTAAAATGAGTCAACAACACACAAGAGAAGAGAGCAAGAGAATAAGAAAGGAACAGAGAACTACAAGAATAATCAGAAAACAATTAATGAAATGGCAATAACTACATACCTATCAATAATTACTTTAAATATAAATGGATTAAATGCTCCAATTAAAAGATGAATGGATAAAGAAGTGATATACACATACACATACAATGGAATATTACTCAACCATAGAGAAAATGAAGTCTTACCATTTGCGACAACATTGATGGACCTAGAGGGTATTGTACTAAGTGAAATATGTTGGACAGAGAAAGACAAATACCATAGGATCTCATTTATGTATGGACTCTAAAGAACAAAATAAAAGAACAAGCAAGACAGAAGCAAACTCATAGATGCAGAGAACTAACTGATAGTTGCCAGATGAAAGGGGTGTTGGGGAGCTGAGTGAAAAAGGTGAAAGGAGTAAAAAGTACAAATTGGCAGTTGCAAAATAGTTACAGAGATATAAAGTACAGCTTGGGGAATAGAGTCAGTAATGTAATAACTACACACGGAGTCAGGTGAGCGCGAGCCTTATTGGGGTAATCAATTTGTAAATTATACAAATGTCTAACCACCATCTTGTACACCTTGAAAAATTTTTTAATTAAAAGAAAAAGAATTTAGGAAGCCAATAATATCACTTGGTTTCTGATGAAGGCTACCTTGGAGAACGTGTCTAAGATTTGTGATTAAATGAGTTTGTTAACATTCTTTGACCCTTTCCCCAGACCCAGCCTTGGGACAGCCCATCTGAGAAAGGGTCGCAGACCAGAGGCACTTCCTCATGACTGTTGTCTCACACTGCCCAGAGCAGAGGGAGAAAAAAGAGAAATGTGAATCACAGTGGGTAAAGCCTTTTAATAGTTGGACAATTATTCAAGAGATTTAGACAAATCACTGTCATTTACCATTGCAAGTGTGGAAAAGAGGCAAGATCCATGCATGATACCTAGTGGAGATCTTGCCACAGGAGAACACAAGGATTGGGGAATGAGTGTTCCTACCAACACATCTGTGTGACCTCCTGTGATACTGTTATTTATAATTAAAAATATATGTATATTTGATCTTTGTCTTGTTTCTGGTACAGAGCTCCTAAAACACTTGGAATTCTTTAAGTATTAAAGGTGTCTTTTGTTAGGCTAATGAGATGACTTTTGGAATCACCTAAGATTGGGGGCTGGTTTCCAGGAGAACCAATGTGATTAGAGAGCTAGAACTCAGTCCTTCTACCCCTACCAGACACATACCTCCAGAAAAGGAAAAGGAGCTAGAAGTTGAATCAATAGCCAATAGCCATGCCTATGCAATAAAGCCTCCATTAAAAAAAAAAAAAAAAAAGGACAGGATTCAGAGAGCTTCTAAGTTGGTGAACCAGAACACTTCCGTGTTCCACCATGCCAAGCCCAAACTCCATGGAGACTGAAGCTCTTTTGTTCAAAACCCCACCTTATGTATCTCTTCATTTGGCTGTTGATTCATATCCTTAAATAAACTGGTAATCTAGTGAGTAAATGAGTCTCCTGTGTTCTGTGAGCCACACTAGCTAATTAATTGAACTTAAGGAGGGGGTCATGGGAACTTCTGATTTATAGCCAGTCAGTCAGAAGTACAGGTAATAACTTGGATTTGGGATTAGCATCTGAAGTGGCAGACAGTCTTGTGGGACTGAACCTTTAACCTGTGGAATGTGAGGCTATCCTCTATCTCTGGGTAGATAGTGTAAGAATTGAGTTGAACTATAGGACACCCACCTGGTATCAGAGAATTGCTGGTGTGGGGGAAAACCCACATACGCACATTGGAGATTGGTAATCGGAACACTTACTCCCTTGCAGAGAGAGTTTAAAATCCCTTGAAAGACTTTAAAGAGGACCTGAATAAAAGGAGAACTATACCATCTTCATAGACAGGGTTACTTAGCACTGCGCAGATGACAATTCTTTCCAAGTTATCTAATAAGTTTAATCTTATATTTATAGTGCAGAATTAAAATCTTTACATAGCTGAAAAAAATATTGAAAAGGAAGAGTAAAAGGGGACTCACCCTACCAGTTTTTAAATATTTTATAAAGCTATGGTAATAAAAAAGCACCAAAACCAAATGGATACTTGTGCTGCGACAGAGAAATAGGGCAAGCGAGAGCTCAGAATCAGATCTGTGTGAATGCAGCTACTTGGCATAGGAAAGAGGTGACACCACAAATCATCAGGGAAAGTGTCCAGTTTGTAGATAACAGTTGGGAAAACTGTCTCACCATATGGAGGAAATATCATGCTAGATCCTGTGGGGAGGCTGAATAATGGTCCCCCAAAGATGTCCATGTCCTACAGAACTTGTAAATATGTTACTTTACATGGCAAATGAAACTTTATAGATAGGATTAAGTTAGGGATTGTAAAATGGGAAGAGTCTTCTGGATTATCCAGGTGGACCCAATCTAATCACATGAATTCTTCAAAGTGGAGAAACTCACCTGTGGTCAGAGAGAGAAAAGGTGATGTGATGATGGAAGCAGAGGTTGGAGTGATGTACTTTAAAAATAGAAAAAGGGACCACGGGCCAAGAATGTGGAGAGCCTCTAAAAGCTGGAAAATACAAGAAATCAAATTCTCTCTGGTACCTCCAGAGGAGAACAGCCATGGTGATATCTCAATTTTGGACTTTTGACATCCAGAAATAAAATAGTAAATTAATGTGGTTATAAGTCACTATGTTTGCGGTAATTTTTTACAGCAGCAAGGGGAAACAAATATGGATTTCTAACTCACTGTATACAGAAGTGAACTCCCAATATATCCAGACCTAAATGTGAAAAATAAAACTACAAAACAGAAGATGATATAAGAGAATATCTTTGAGATT
>NW_006441386.1:8664143-8678345 GCF_000325575.1 Pteropus alecto
GATCTGCAAAACACAAACCATATATGGAAAAAAATTCTGTTCCACAAAGGGTATTGCAGAGATAAGATATGGGTGTCTAGCTGAAAAAAGATTTGCAATGTCTGAAATTGATAAGGAATTAATATCCTATAAACTCTTGTAAATCAATTTTTAAAAGACAAGTAACTCAAAGAAAAATAAGCAAAAATTATGAAGATGAATTGGCTAACAAACATTTTAGAAGATGTCCTGGTAATTGGTAATTTTGCACCCATCCAACAGCAGGACTGGGGAGGAGACACGGGAGGTGGTGGAAGTGGAGATGGGTGTTACTATTCTAAGGAGCCCAGGCAAAGCAGTCAAACTGAGTTATGTGGAAACCTGATGACCCAGTAATGCAACTCCTAGAGAAACTCTTCATGGAAAAGTCTTAAAAACCTAAAAAAAAAAAAAAACTAAAAGAAAAAGACAAGATCCACAGGACACATCTATATATATAATTTTAAAAACACTTGCGTAGATAAAACAGAACAAAATAATTTTCAAGGCAACATTAATATATTAAGGTATAATTAATGTCTATTTAGCATACTAGAGTGGCCACTGATGGAAGAGGAGAGGAAGTAGGCATGGGAACAGAGGGACAAATCTAATGAGAGGTGAGACTTGGCTGGACTGTTAACTGTGGGGTGATCTGAGATGTTTGATCAACGCAGGCCACTGCACCTGAGGTCCAGTTAAAAGTCCTCCGTGAGAGCAGTCCTCACACTTTGGAGTATTAGAACCACTTAGGCCCTATTCTGTGTCAAAGAGCTTGAGCTTCTGGGTTCTTTGATGATGCTTATGATTCTCACCCAAGTCTGAGAACATTTGTTCTAGGAGAAGAGCCATGCTATGGATTAAATTGTCTTCACTCCCCCATCCCCTCCCCCGCCACCTCCAATACCACAATCATACTCAAAGTCCTAACCTCCAGGATCCCAGCATGTGACCTTATTTGGAAATAAGGTTGTTGTCGAGGTAATTAGCTGAGATGAGATCATACTGGAGTTAGAGTAGACCCCTAATCTAGTATGACTAGTGTCCTTATAAAAAGAAGAACTAAAATTTAGACACTGACATGCACACAGGGAGAATACCATATGAAGATTAAGGCAGAGCTATTAACTAGGGAACACCAAAGATTGCCCACAAACCACCAGGAGCCAGGAAAGAGGCATGAAACAGATTCTTCCTCACGGCCCTCAGAAGGAACCAACTCCTTACACTCTGATCTTGGACTTCTAATCTCCAGAACTGTTAAAGAATAAATTTCTGTTGTTTAAGTCACTTAGTTTGGGGTGCTTTATTACAGCAGCCCTAGGAAACTATGACAGGAGTCAACCCCTTCTTGGGGTATGTTGGAGGCCTTGATCTGCTTCCTGGTGAGTGAGTCTTGGAGATATCAGCTAGGCCTGTGGGGCTGTTCCCGAGAATAGCTTACCCATCTAGGTTCCCAGCTCAGCTGCTCTAGCATCGAATCAGGAGTCTTTTGACTTCTTGCACCAAACCCCAGATCTGAGTATTCTCAATACGGGTCTCTGCAGTGCACTTAGCCCCATCTTGGTAAGAGAGGAAAATGAGGAGAAAACAGCTTAGTGCTTGAGTCCCCCACCCGTCCATCCCTCACCCCCACCCCTACCACCCTCCCCGGAAGGTTTTAGCTCAGCCCTGGATGTGAGAGGGCCCAGGAGCATCTTCTCTCTCTCTCTTTCTCTCTCTCGCTCGCTCGTGCTCGCGCTCTCTCTCTCTCTCTCTCTCTCTCTCTCTCTCTCTCTCTCTCTCCCCCCCATATCTGGTCTACCGTGTGGCATAGAAACAGACACCTCCAGTGCTGTTGAAAGAGGCCTCCACCCTATCTAGGCAGACAAAATTCATCTTCATGGATGTGTTGTGGGGGGAACTGGCTCTGCTGGTGGTGTTGGAGAGAAAGCAGTCTGCTTTCCTTAAGGCTTGTTCACATAGTGGCTTTCAAACTAAGCACACCAGTGCAAACCTACCCTTTTCTAGCTGGGCAACCACAGGCAAGCCACTTAGCTCTTCAAGTCCTCAGTTTCCTCATTTGCAAATAAGAAAATAAAGGTACTTCCTCATGGGTTGTTGTGAGAATCTAATAAAATAAAAGTGTGCTTTCAAGCTTTTTTCATCTGGCATATGTGAAAAATGATTCCATTGGTCATGCTGGAGGCCAGAAGTTACCCTGAGATGGGGCACTAGCCTCTGGCAAGCCTGCTTTGTGATTGGAAGGGTGAAGTCTCCTCTCTCCGCAGACTATAACCCTTTCAGAGCACACTGAGTTAAAGTGCCCAGGTTGGGAAGCTATGAATTAACGCATGTGCATGCTTGGCACCAGGTGTGGCATATACCAAGGGCTCGCAAATTGTTGAACTGTGACTGTGATCGGGACGGTTTTAGAAGTCTGGAGATGCCACCTAACAGGGGCCCATCAACAGCCTGTAACAGTCACAGAAAGCAAAATCACGCAGTCCTCACCAAGCATTATCTCTTTCCCAAAGATTCAAAATTATAGTCCTATAGAAATGAAGGTGGGGAGAGGGCAGAACCAGCAGGCTACAGTTCTATGCCACAAGCCAGAGCTCCAGGGGTTCCTACAGCCACCCTGTAAGAATCTTGTGGCCTACCACCAAAATCAGCACCAGCGAGTTCTGCTCATGCCTGGCACACCCTGCAGAGGCTGAATCTGAGAGGCCTGAGAGGAGGTTGCTGATGGCCAATCTTGAGTTTTTAATCTGGTCAGTGCCTGCCCTTCAGGCAGTACACAGTGAAGAGCACCCTAGCTCTGCCCACCATCCTTGCCCTTGCTCCTGGCTTTCCTACCACCCATGCTCATGTTTCCCCACTCTCAGACTTTAGCCTGGTCACTCTGATCCACTCTAACTTCCATGGTTGGGCGACAGGGTGTTGGACTTGTTTTGGGGGGGGTCTGCTGCTCTGTAGACTTCTCGGAGCCCGTTGTTTTGATCTTAGCCGACCTCAGTCTCTGGGGCTCCACCTTGATGCTGGCTGACCTCTTCCCCCACCCCCACCCCGCACTGCCTCCCACCCTTGGCTCTCTCCGGGAGGCACTGAGCTAATCAGGCTGATTATTGCCCAGGTCCAATTCCACTTTCTCTGGCTACAACACACAGTAAATTTCCTTAGCTGCTTGGCTCCCTGTGAGCCCTGCCTCTTGTCAGGCAGCCTGACTTAGGAAGCTGCCAGCCCTCACCCCTCCCCACCTGCTGTATCATCGCCGATGAATCAGGTCTGCCTAACCTTAGGAGTGTCATCTAAACACCATCTCCAGAGTCACATCACCCTCAGCAGCAAAACATAATGGTCATGTCTCTCCAGGTCTAGTAAAATCTCTGGAGTTCTGAACACTAAGACCCTTACTATTTTCCAAAAGACTATGTTCTAATCTGTCTGCGAGAGAGCTGAATTTTAGAGGATATTTTGGAAAATTATTCCCTTTGTCTCTATACACTCTGAGGGCTGGCTAGTGACATCAGTCTTAGTTCATCACTAGGAAATGGTGCTTGAACTTCCAGCCTCGTTTCATACTTGCCCCGTCTCCAGGGTCTCTGGGTAACTGTAAGTGACATGAACAGACCCAGAGAAGGAAAAGGAGGAAGGTCAGTTGCCATATTTACTTCAAAACCCAGGGCCTCCTGGGATGAAGAAAGAAGTTCTGCTGAGCATTTCTTTTGTCTTGATCTCTTCCAGAGAGAGAAATGGAGAAAAGAGAAAAGAGGAAGCCAGAATATATAAGCGTCCACATCATGCATGCCCTGCACTAGATTCTATGGCTCCAGAACAGGGTGCTTCCATAGGATAGGAGATAAGCATGTATGAAGCAATTAGAGAAAAATTAAGAGTTCCATTACATTGTATGACACAAGCCAAAAAGGCCAGAGAAGGATGGGATGAATATTAGAGACGCTTTTAAAAACCGTGGCAATGAGCCTTGATTCAATTAAATTTAACAATCATTAATAGCATCTTCTATGCACAAGGCACTGTGTTAGGCGCTGTAGGGATGCAGAGGGGAAAAGAGCCCCATACTCATCCTGTGGGGATAGATATTATGAATGTGACATAAGAAGTATATATAACAGTGTTAAGGAGTGCTCTGGCCTGAATGTTTATGTTCCCCCTCAAAGTCACAAATTGAAGCCCTAACTCCCAATGTGATGGCATTTGGAGACAGAGCCTTTGGAAGTTAGGTGAGGTCCTGAGGGTGAGATTCTGATATGATGGGATTAGTGTCCTTATAAGAAGAGACACCAGAGAGCTTGCTCCACCCCTCACCCTACCTCATGTGTGTGCAAAAAAAAAAAAAAAAAAGCAGTCATGTGATAACACAGTGAGAAAGTGGCCATCTGCAGTCCAGGAAGAGAGCCCTTACCAGAACACAGTCTTGCCGGCACCCTAATCTTGGACTTCCAGCCTCCAGAACTGTGAGAAAATAAACATCTGTTGTTCAAAACACCCAGTGTATGGTATTTTGTTATGGCAGCCTGAATCAACTAAGACAGAGAGACATAAATGACAGAGATTGATTGTGAAGGGTTGTATCAGAGAGGGCTTCCTCTGGAGGAAGAGGAATTTTAGTTGCAGGATGAGTTAGGTTCTAGAGAGGAAGGTGTGGGCTGAAGAAGCAGCTGAGGGGAAAGGGTGGCATTTCAGCAGACCATGCAGTGGAGAGATGAGGGAGAGATGGAGCCAGGAGGGGAGGTGGATCCCAATTCCAGGATCCTCAAAGACCACTTTGAGGATTGCAGATCTTGCTTTAATAAGAGGGTAGAAGCATCAGTGTTTTGGAGCAGGTGAACGTCATAATTAGGAAGGATCCAGTGGCTGTGGCAGAAAGGAATAATTGACAAGAGGGCAGACCACAGGGAGAGCAGCCATGAGGCAGACATGGCAATGGGCTAGGCCAGAGGTGATGGCCCTAAACAGACCCAGGGTCCAGGCAGGAGCAGCACTGAAAGAGAAGCCACAGCACAAGGAAGTGCACAACTGGAGGTGATGCAGGTGGCCAGAGGTGATCCTGGAGGCTTGGTTTCCAAATTCCTCTTTTCCTTTAAGCCCTCGCCAGACCATCTTCTCTGTGCCTTGATGAATCCACCTCCAGGCTTGTTTTGTGCATCTCTGTGGATTTAGATTTCTTTGTTTCTACAAAGTGACAGGGCCTTCCTTTCATCTTGCCTCCAGTCCAACCTATTACTCTTCAAGTGTTGGAGGAGAAAAATAAAAGAGACTTAAGAGAGAAGGGCCTTCCTTCCTTCCTTCCTTCCTTCCTTCCTTCCTTCCTTCCTTCCTTCCTTCCTTCCTTCCTTCCTTCCTTCCTTTCTTTCTTTCTTTCTTTCTTTCTTTCTTGAAGTTTCTATGTGCCAGGCTTTTTCCCAAGGACTTTACATGTATTAGCCCAGTTAATCCCATAGCAGCCCCACAGGGAGGGCACATAACTGATGATCAGGAACACTGACATGACTGCTGGACTCCCTGATTTATAGTCCCAGCTGTATAAAGGGGATGATGATAGTTTCCACTCCACAGTGTTGTAAGGAATAAATAAATGAGTTAAAATATACAACACTTACAACAGTGCTTTGCACAGGTGAGTGCTCACTCAATATTCACAGCTGAAGGAACTGAGGTCCAGAGAAAAGTTACTTTCCTAAGCTTACCTAGGTAGCTGGGTAACTGACCCCAGTGTTGGACCTAAGCCAGCTATGCATTTAGCCACTCTGCCTCTCCATGGAGCAGATGTGAGAGTGAGCAGGAAGGGGCTAGGGTGGGTAATGAAGTTTTAGACCGGGTGTGGGGTCTACAGCCCTTTTATTTTTATTTATTTATTTTTTCCCCTCTTTAATTACTCCCCCCAACACACACACTTCCAACCCTGACCCATGGATGTTGCTGTTTCCCCTTAAGGACTA
The DNA here is from genome assembly GCF_000325575.1 of Pteropus alecto. NCBI lineage: Eukaryota > Metazoa > Chordata > Mammalia > Chiroptera > Pteropodidae > Pteropus > Pteropus alecto. Next base: position 8,670,107 of record NW_006441386.1, read on the forward strand.
GATCTCTGAAGGCGGGTGTCCCCTCCCACGGGCTTGGGTCATGTACCCCGGGCCTGGCATAACCAGGGTATGGTCCGTGGCTCCACCTGGGGCACGAACCCAGGACCTTCTGCATGCAAAGCAGACATGCTAACCACTATACTATGGAGGCACTCTTCTATAGCCCTTTTTAATGCCCCTCTCATGGCCACTGATGCCTGAGCCTGTGGGAAGCACTTCTGAAGTGAAGATGCCTGGATTCAGCCCATGTTTAGACTGAATGTTTGTGTTCTGTCAAAATCATATGTTGAAACCTAATTCTGAGTGTGATGGTGTTTGTAGGAAGGGCCTTTGGGGAGGTTATTAGGTCATGAGGGCACAGCCCTCCTGAATGAGATTAGTGCCCTTATAAAAGACACCTAAGAGAGTTCCCTTGCCCTTTTCACCATGTGGGGACAGAAAAAAAAAGATAGCTGTCTGTGAACCAGGAAGCAAGGGCTTATCAAATCTGTCAACATTGTGATCTTGGACTTCCCAGCTTCCAGAACTATGAGAAATGCCTGTTGTTTATAAGCCACCCAGACTATGGCATTCAGTTATAGAAGACTTATCAGACTAAGACAGCACAGTTTTAGGAACTGGAGATTTTGAAGGCAAATATGGAATGAATCAAGTGAAGGCTAAAGATCTCTAATAGAGAAGGCCAGGAGGGAAGGGCTCTGAGAAACTGAACGGTGCCTGCAGATGTTCTAAGTGTCCGTTAGGGGGCAGCAGAGCCTAGGCTGTTTCTTAGGTTAAGGTTTAAGAGGTTGGCCTGTGGATGAGACCTTGCAGAACAAAATGAATCTCCAGCTGCATGGCGGGAATAGTAATAAAGCATCTTAAAAATGTTAAAAAATGATAGTGAAGAGAGGAACTTTAAAAACAACCTAGTCCTTTTTCAGCAGAAGGCAAGACTGAGTCCAAATGGTCAAATATAATTTTCCCAAATTTAATCCACGGAGTTAATGGGAAAGCTGGAAATAGAACCCAAGGCTCCATCACTTCAGATCTATGGAAAGAAACAGGAGCCCATTTCCAGAAGGAAAATTTGGTTCTCTGTCAGAAGGAAGTGAGTCCCTGTGTCATGTGAGTAAATAATTGTGTGTGGGTCCTGCCTCATGGCATCCCCAGTGGCCAGCAAGTGATGCCAAGGAAGGTCAGAGGATGGCACTCTTTCTGGCTGCAGATTTCTCTTTTGTCATCTCGAGGTCAAATTCACCAGACCCTACATCCTGAAGGAGAGGAGGAGAAAACCTAACAGGTAAGAAACAGGAGCTTGTATAGGGTGTTGACTGGGGAATGGTATGTGAACCATGAGAAATTTAATGAAATTGCTTTTGCTGTTTTTAATTGTTAGAAATACATGATTATATTGACTAACAAAAAAACAGAATCTGTAGATAAAAATAACTTTAAAAATATTCATAATTCTATATACTCAAATTAAAATGCTGTGTATTAAAAAACGTGTTTTTGATGAAGAAGGGATGCAATAAATCTTACAAGAGCATTTTGTATAACGTAAGGTGCAATCCAGTGTTGGACCCATCACCATCGTAAACCCGTTGATTAGGATGCTGTCCTTGGTGCTGAAGCTGGGCACGAGAGAGCACGAACATCCCCAGAAAAAGCAGGAGGGACATGCTGAGATTATGACAAGCCCGTCAGAGCTCCCATGCTATTCCCATCTCAGAGATTCTCAGAATTGTGGTCTCCTTCCTCTTCCTCCTTATTTCTCATCAGGTTGCTGTGGAATGCTCTCAATGGGGAAATGTTCTGCCAAGCTCAGCTGAACTGAGATCTCCTCATTCCCAAACTCTACAGGTCTATATGAAATTGTCTTTGCCTTAAATCGATGTCATCAACACCTGAGGCCTCTGAATTTTGATCTGGAAAAAGAGACAAAACCAAATGAGGGTTGCCCATCAGGAACCTGGAATTTGGAAGCGTAAGAGTCTTGGGAAAGGGGAAGCACTCATCTTAGAACTTATTCTATTACTTGGAGTCTAGTACAAATCAACTGTGTCCCTCTACCATATCCCACCCCTGAGTTAGGTATGTTGAAAGGGGTCCTGGTTAGGGATTTCATCTTTACAAAAAGATTCTCTCTAGGGAACATAGTTGCCTGAAGCCAACCACACTTCTTGTGAGATATGAACACTTTGAGGGTATTTCTTCTTCCCTCAAATATCTATCCTGTTAAAATAAAGTTAAAGTGTTAATCAAGGAGTGGTCACCCCTTACCAAAGTGACCTATCCTGGTATCAATCATAGTGGGACAACCCGACATTATGTACCTCTTGAGGTGATACAACACCATTATCTATGGTTTATACTTAACAAAAATGATTAAGCTGGGCATAATCAAACCTCTAGACCTAACTGCCAGTGTATAGAAAATACAGATGATTGAGGGACAAGTTAAATCACACCATGAGGAAATAATTAGACAAATCCAGAATGTGAGACAACCTTTAAGGTAACCATCTTAGATTCTTACAAAAACCAATATATTTTTTAAATATAGGAGCCAGTTGTAGGTTAAAAGACCAGAGAAATACACCAGAAGTCAGTGAGTGAAATTTGTAGTATTCACATTTAAGAAACTAATAATAAGAGGTGTTCTTGAGTTAATTGGAAAGTGGATATTGGTTGATATTATAAAATTATTATCAAGTTATTGGGTGTAATAATAGTATTTGGAGGCGTGTACTGATGTATTTAGCAATTGAATGTCATAATGTTTGAAACTGACTTCCAAATGGTTCAGTAAAAATTGATGTGTATACACATTATATATATGGCAACATGTTAAATATTGTTGATCTAGGTGAGGTATATAGATATTTACTGCACTATCATTTTGACTTGTATCTGTGTTTGAAAATTAAAATAACTAAATAAATTGGCCACCAAAGACATACTTAAAAGTGCAGAAGCAAACCTCTGAGCCTGAAGCCTCAGAGGTCTAGAAAAGGTAGATCCCATCTTGCTGCTTATCTCTCCTTCTTCCCCACCTGCTACAACCCTGAATTATATCTATTTCCCAGTAGTGTAGGCCTGGATGATCACCTGGACTAACAAAACATAAACATGATTTTGCTTTCCTGAAGATCCTAATATGGTAAGAGGGGAGATGGGGTCTCAGAGAAAGGGGAGGTGAGCATCTCATGCAGGCTGTTCTTACCTTTGTGTTAGAGTCTATGTGGTCCAGGGAGGGCTGGAAGTTATTATAGATGTAGTCCAGTTGTTTGAGGTCCTCTTGTTCTAGACAGAGAGAAAACCCACAGAAGCAGATGACTAGAAAGACAAGCTCTCATTTCTCCCTCTAATCCCAACCAGTGCAGGGTGAGGGGTGCATCCCCACTTCCCAGGAAACTGAAAACTATTGCAAACATGAGAGGCTACCTAAATTACCTGATCTAAGCAAATAATTTGATTGCTTCTCAGAAAATGTGAACGATCACATTTAAAAATTCAACAAAGAAAAACCATAAGCTCTTTGTAAGCAGTTTCTCAAGTTCATGAAGTCCATTAAGATTTGGCCTGGACTGGGGCACCCTTTGATGGCTTTAAGATATTGACTTTCCCAATTCATGAAGATATGGCTTTTCTTTCATGTAGGACTTCTATAATGTTTTTAAATTAAGTTTTATCATTTTCCACTGAAAAATCTTAAACATCCTTTGCTAGATATATTTCTAGGTGCCGTATGAAGGGTATTTTCAAGTTATCTATTTGTTGCTGTGCATAGAAATACAATTGACCCTGTAAAAATTGATCTTATATCTGGCAACTTTGCTAAATTCTATTAATTTTAGTGATTTAACATTATTTTGGGTTTTATGTAAGACAATCACATCATCAGCAGTTGACAGATTTTATGTTTTTCTTTCCAATCTTTAAATACTTTATTTTTTTATTATACGGATTAGGACACCCAGGACAATGATTAATAGAATTAATGATAGAAGGCACCTGTAACTTGCCCTGGTTCAATGCAGGGGTTGGCAAACTACTGCCTGCGAGGCAAATCCAGCCTGCCACATATTTTTATATGGCCCACAAGCTAAGATTTTTAAAAAGTGGTTGAAAAAGTTTTATTGGAACACAACCACACTCATTCATTCATTTATATATTGTCAATGTCTGTTTTCATGCTGCATCAGCAAAAGTTGAGTAGCCATGACAGAGAGCATATAGCCCACAGAGCCCATATATGCTATCAGACCCTTTGTAGAAAAGTTTCCCAATCCCTGGTTTAATTGAATGACTTTTAATGTTTTATCACTAAGAATGGTTTTTGGGTTTTTGTGTGGATACTTTTACCAGGAAATGGAAATTCTATTCCTAGTTGGATAAGTTTGTATGATGAGCAGTTATGGATATTTATTAAATGTTTTATTTTGCATCCATTGAGGTGATCATATTTTTATTTTTATTCAGCTAATGTGGTGAATTTACAAATAGATTTTCTAATCTTGCACTAACTCTGTTTTCTAGAATACATTCAACATTGTGATTTTTATAACTGCTGGATTTGGCATGCTAATTTTTTGTTTATCTTTAAATTTACTTTCTTGTACTATCTTTGTCTGATTTTGTACATTTATGGTGGGCTCATAACATGAATGGGAGAGAATTTCTCTTTTTTTCCAGTTTCTGAATGAGTTTGTATCAGTCTCTGCTCTGTGAATATTTGGTAGAATTCACTTGTAAAATCATATGAGCCTGATTCATTTAAAAAAAAAAACAATTTTAAGACTATTGTGATTTTTAGAGTTTCGCCTAAGTTTATAGATTTTTTGGTTGGAAGATGTTCATAATAGTCTCATCTTTTAAATAGCTGCTGCAATCATAGTTATGTTTCCTTACTCATTCCTGATACTGTTTGTTTCTTCACCTTTTTCTTTTCATTGATTGTAAGCAGAAATTAGTCAATTTCATTATTTTCAAATAACTAACTTTTTACTTTTTGACTCTTTTTATTGCATTTCTACTTTCTAATTTGTTGATTTCTGCTCTTATCTTCTTAAACATATTTTTTACATCTGCATTCTTTGAAGTTATTTTGTTGTTCTTTTCCTAACTTCCTAAGTTGACAAGTTAGCCCAACAAATTCCAATTTTTTTTTCACCAATACAAGTGTTTTAAGGATCTATGTTTCCTTCTGAGTACAGCTGTAATGCATCCCACATATTTTGATACCAAGTATTTTTATTATCATTCAGATCCAAATATTTTCTAACTTCCATTACGATTTCTTATTTGGTCCATGAGTTATTTACAAACTTAAAAAATTTTTCCAGAGGCATAGATTTTTGTTTCTGTTTTCTAGAAATATTTTTGTTATTGCTTTCTAACTCACTTGCATTGTGGTCAGATAACATAGTCTGATTTAAAATTTTTAAAAATTTTTTGAGACTTTTTCTGTTATTGTGTTTGGCAATTCTTGTAAGTTTCCCATACGCTTTTGTAATAAATGTATATTCTCCAGTTGTTGAATGCAGTCTGTCTATGACAATTTTTATGTTAAGGTTGTTATTTATTTTATATGAAAGTTCTATATCCTTGATGATTTTTTTTTGCCTGCTTGATTAATCAATTACTAAAAGAGGTTTTTTAAAAAAATTTCTACCATGTTGGTGGATTCATCATTTTTTTCTTATAGTTTTGTCAATTTTTGCTTTATATATTTTGAATAGGGCTCACGAGTTACACTTGTTATCTATTCTTAATGAATTAAACTATTTCCCAGTAGATATCAATTATTTTTATCTCTACTAATTCTTTAAGTTTTATTTGCCCACAAAGTAATACATAGAACAATGGCTTTTTGATTAGTATTTCTCTCTTTTGCCTTTTTTCATCCTTTTGTTTTCCTCCTTTCTCTGCTTCTATTTTTTATGTGCCTTTCATCCTCAATGAATAGATTTTTTAAAATCCACTCTTCTAATTGGAGTGTTTATCCCACTTATGTTTATTGTAGTTATTGATATAGTTGGATTATTTTCTATTTTATTGTGTGCTATTTTGTGCTCTTTCCTTCTTTTGTTTCCTCTTTCTTGTCTTTTTGTGGATTGACTAAAATGTTTTCTTCATTCCAATTTCCCCTTCTTTAGAATTTAAAGACAACTTTTAAAAATGTTCTCCTTTCATTTTTTCCTTCTTTAGAATTTAATGATTTGATTTCTAGACATTTTAACATGTACATTTAAGCTAACACAATCTATAGTTAATCACTTTATGATCCATAAAGTGGATCCACCTGTTAATGAGCTCATACCCTCCTACGCATTTCCACATAAGCATAGTTTTGTGCTCTGGAGAAATCTATGATCATCAGATAAATGGTGACACCCCTCCACCCCCCGCCATGGTCTAGTTATGCTGTGCCCATGCTTGTGCCCCATCCAGGGACTTGCAGGGCCAGTGGTGGTTGCAGATGTGGAACCAAAGATTTTGGAGATGAAAATGCTTTTCCTCTTTGCCTCTTCAAGCCCCTCCCATATGCCTCCTATGTGTGTCTCCACACTTAGAAATATTTCAAGTCCACTGAGGATTTCTAATACCTTCACGGATGTCAAAGCCAATGTTTTGAAAGGTCCCAGGGGCTGGTCCACCATTCTCTTCATGCCACTTGTACAACTGAGTCACTTTGGACTTTTGCCTGTTGACAGAAACAGCAGAGAGACCTCATTATGTGTGGAGAATGAATACAAGGACCTGGCAATTGACTTTGTCCCTGCTTTCAGCTCCCCTACTGTCTACTCGGAGGGTGGAATGATTAAAGACAAGGATGGAATGATTAAAGATCAGGCAAGGAAGAGGTGGTGGCAGTGGCTCACCTTTTCACCTCTCTCTTGGAGAGGAACACGAACACCAGGAGGGTGATGAGGGCGACCAGCATCACTGCACCCACTGCCCCCAGGATTCCATAAACCAGGCTCTTCTTGGTGCTGAACTCACAGTTTTCCCCACTGTACCAGTCAGTGTCTGTGGTCAGGCAGCTGAGATGGAGAAAAAGAGTGGTTGGGGAGAGGGAGCCATCTAGAGTCAAGGCCAGCCAATGTCTGCAGTCCCCCAGCCTCAGAACTGGCCCCGACCCTCTGGGTGCTTAATGAGAAGAAGGTGAAGAAGAGATTGCTGGGGTGCAGAGCAAGAAGCCTCGAGGGGATGAACAGAGACAAAGTCTAGCTTCTATGGGTGGGCCTTAAATAGGCCCAATACCCAGCTTTAGGTTTCAGAACCCAAGACCTAGAACAGTTGGACCAACTCTGGAGCTTCCTTGGGCTGCACCCAGGAACTTGAGAACCCAATAGAGACTCTTGCCCACACATTAACCATCTTCATTTTCAGCTTCCCTCTTTATCAGTAAGAACAACTCCCTATGCCTGACCCAGAGCATGTACCCTACCTCTTAAGGAACTTCTCCTCCCTAGAGATGCCCTTTCTGAACCTTGTTTCTTTCCTCCCCTCAAAAGCATACAAACTCCTTTTCCAGGAAGCCTTCCCAGGATAATTACTCAGGCCTTTGCATATGTGTGCCTTCTTTCCTCATATCTGGTGTCCCAGCTAGTCTCTTTTTGGTTAAGTTTCAACGGGTAATGTCTTTTTTTTTTTTTTTTTTTTTTTGGCTTTTCTACTCCCATGACTTGGCTTTTATAGGCTTTCTATTCTCCCCATGTGGGCATTCTATCAGCATTTCACAAGCAAGAGACGTTGGCCTCTCCCTGGAAGCAAGGCTCTGCCCACCGTGTCTGACTGAGAGATTCCTGAGGCTGAGGCCCTTCCTTCTGCTTCTTCAGAGCTTGACACTATTCTCAGCCTTGCTTGACACAAACCCTAGGGAAAGGAGGGCAGCTCTGAACCATTCTCGGCCCATTCTGGATCTGGCCTTGGGGCTCTGGCCACGCGTGTCCTTTGTGGATGGCTGCATTCAGAAAAGTTCAGGACCCACTCCGTGATCTTGACCTCTAGTAAAGTCTTAAGGAAATGAGGTCCCCACAAAGGGCAGAGAGGAGAGCAGCTGGGCTAGGGTGGGGTGGTGGGACACTCACTAGCATCGAGGGCCACTGAGCTCCAGTTTGCACTTCCCAAAGTTGCAGTTCATGGAGGTATTGAATCCAGGCATGCAGCGGGTGATGCAGTTTGGTGTCTGGTTCTTGTACTCCACAAAGAAGTACTCAGCAAAGTCTTTCCCAGCCTTCTCCCGGCA